>NC_047668.1:34104005-34347513 GCF_011762505.2 Arvicanthis niloticus
TCCTGTATACTTTACATACTATCCTTTGCTTACTTAAAAATTCACATGAAGCCTTTGGGGTCTGCACCTGCATTGGGGCAAATCAGCAGTCTGCCCCACTCACCATCCCAAAGTCTACAGGTCTCCCGGGATATCTCCTACAGCCAGGGCCACAGGTCTCCCAAAAGATCTTCTTCAGCCAGGGTCACAGGAGGCAGGCTCCGGACAGAGAAACCCAGGCCAGATAACACCAGTGATAAACAGATGGCAAGAGGCAAGTGCAAGACCATAAGCAACAGAAGCCAATATACTTTGGCACAATCAAAACCCAGTTCTCCCACCACAGCAAGCCCTAGATACCCCCCACAGCAATGGGAGATGGATACCAAGTTGGGCGGGTCATTGGACTGCCTTTCCTTTAGTCTCTTCTCCATTCTTGTTCCTGCAGCTCTTTTAGACAGGGATAATTCTAGGTCAAATGTTTGGCTAATGGTTATCAACCCTGTCCCTCCCCATCCGAGGCCCTGTCTATCTACTGGAACTGGATTCTTCAAGTCCCCTCTCTCATCTGTTGGGCATTTCAGCCAAGTTCAGACACGATGACTGATGCTATGATGTGCTTACCGACAGGAGCCTAGCATGGCTGTCTTGTGCTTACTGAGACTGACATGGCTGTCTTTTGCTGACTGCGACAGAGTAGATACACCCAACCATTGGACCGAAGTTGTAGGACCCCTAAGGTTGAATTAGAGAAAGGATTGAAGAAGCTGAAGGGGATGGTGAATGAAGAGACTGGGCAGCCAGCCTCCACACTCTTCGCTGGTCACAAAGCTTCCCCTCACCTTAGCACTCCCTCCCTCTTGCAAAGTTTCCCCTCATCCCCCTTGCTCTGTCACATCACCTGACCTTTCAAAGGAGGCACAGCCTGGCGCCAAAATACAGCTATCCCCATTCCATAACTCCATTCCATAACGGTACTCCCTAATGAAAACCCCTTCCCAGGAACGGTAAATGCCAGCTTGAGAACAAATAAACAGCAACAACACCCAGCCCCCATGTCGCCGAGGCTGGCACCTTCTCTGATGGATGGCTAAGCACTTCCCAGAGCAGGTGGTTACTGTCCTTGGGAAAAGCACAAGACCAAACATCCTTGGGGAGATAAGCGCCATACTTTGGGGCATTCAAGCATTCCTAGATAGCTGTGGCCGGTTTGTGAAAACACTAGTCCCTGGTAGCTCCATAAAGGCCAAAAGAGCTTCCCCTCCCAGTTGTGCGATCCCGCCTGCCGACTAAACAAATGGTATTGTGTTCGAAAGATGACTTCCCTTCTCACTTTCCTAGTCATGAAATCCTGAAATTCCAGAATCTGCCTATTCACTTTATTAAAAGACTCTTGTCTCACTACATCGGGTTGGCAATTCTTTGAGCTATTCTGGGAATCCCGAGATCTGGGCATAACATGACCCCATAGGAAGACCAACAGTCTCAACTAACCCAGACCCCAGGGAGCTCCTAGAGACTGAACCACCAACTAGGCAGCACACACAGGCTGGCTGGTCCAATGCCCCCAGCACATATAAAGCCGAGGACTCCCTGGTCTGGCCTCAGTTGGAGAAGAAGCACCAAATCCTCCAGAGACTTGAGGCCCCAGGGAGTGGGGAGGGGGAGCACCCTCTTGAGGCAAGGGGAAAGAGGAATGGGTTGAGGAACTATAGGAGGGGGGACACGGGGCAATATTGGATTGTAAATAAATAAAATAATAATAAAAATTCATGATCAGATACTTTTCTTGAAAACTGGAAAATGTATGCCTTGTTTGTTTGGAATTTTAAAGTTTTATAGAGTATCTTACAATAAATTTTAGTACCCAACTGACCAAAATCAACACAAATATATGAGGAATTTTGATAAATAAATTTTAAAGCCTAGTACATTTATTAGAAAATTAAACTAAATGAATAGACATACCTATTAGGTTTTTTTTATCAGTTTGTGTATTTATGTCTATTACTGGTAAAAGTTAAGCAGAAGTCAGTATCAGCCCTGTTTCTGTTTTCCCCTTTATATCAGAAGTGTTGAAAAACCCTGTTGAATTAAACAAGTAACTGGGATGTCAGGCATTTCTTTAAGGGAGTGTTAGTCTTTTGTTTACTCTTTTATGACTTCTTTGTAATAAATCAAAAGGTGCGTAATTACTTAAATATTTTAACTTACATATTCATTGACAGAGTTGATCAGGTTTTCTTTGAATTTTGTTGAAAATAAAAAAAGTTGATAAGTATCTAATTTCCAAGATAAGTAGATGACTGAGAGATAGATAGATAGATAGATAGATAGATAGATAGATAGATAGATGATAGATAGATGATAGATGGATGATAGATAGATGATAGATTAGATATATGATAGATAATAGATAGATAGATAGATAGATAGATAGATAGATAGATAGATAGATAGGTAATATAAATAGATACTTTCTAGCTATTAAAGTACTGTTACTTTCTGTTTCTATAGAGTATACTCCCCTCCTTAAAAAATGGTTAATCAGTCTGAGTGTGTTTCTATGGTAAAGCACTTGCCTATCATGCCCAAGGCCCTAGATTCTATCCCCAAAACAAGAAAAGGAAGAAGAAATCCTTACATCCTAGTGTGTGAGTGTTGACTGTGCTGGTCCTCTTGCAAACATCTTGCTTACAGGTCTAAACTAGATGAAGCTGGAATAAAACAAAACATGGACTTCTAAGTTGGGCACAATGCCAAAGTTCATTCTTAGAGAACATTTCAAAATGCATCATCTTTATGTGACAAGCAGGACAAATAATGACAACTGAGGACATGTCTACATATGTCAGTAATTTCTCCTGAAAGATGATTGAAGACAACTAGATTTATATAATTATGCACTTGAAAGAATTGGAATCAGTATATTAACATCTGAAATGGAAAGATGAAGCCTGATTAAATCATGCCAGTTGTCTAATACAGTCATAGAATGCTAAATTTACATTTGGGAAATATTTACATTTACATTTGGGAAATATTTTATCTGTTCTTAAAAAATATATTCTCTCATATATTACATCCTGACCACAGTTTCCCCTCCTCCTCTCCACCCAGTCCCTCCCCCAGACTCCCCTCTCCCTCTCCCTCTCCCTCTCCCTTCACTCCTCCACTCAGAAGCTACCACCCTTGCCTCCAACTACTCTGTTGCCTCTGTTTCTCTTCAGAAAAGAGCAGCCCTCCCATGGATAACAACCAAATATGGCTATCAAGTTGTAGTAAAACTAAGACCTCCTTTCATATTAAGGCTATATGGGGCAACCCAGGATAACCAAAAGGGTCTCAGTAGCAAGCAAAAGAGTCAGAGATAGCCCCTGTTCCCACTGTAAGGAGTCTTGTAAGAAGGCCAAGCTACACAACTGCAATTTGTATGCCAAGGGCCTAAGTCAAAAACCCATACCGGCTCCCTGGTTGTTGGTTCAATCTGTGAGCGCTATGAGCCCAAGTTATTTGATTCTTGGGTTTCCTGGGGTATCCTTGACCCCTCTCAACCCTACAACCCTTCTTCTCCCTCTTTCTCAGGATCCCCTCAAGCTCCTCCTAGTATTTGGCTGTGGCTTTCTGCATCTGTTTGCATCAGTTGCCGGATGAAGCCTTTCTGATGACAATTAGGCTAGGCACCAATCTATGAGTATAACAGAGTATCACTATGAATCATTTCATCAGCTTTTTATTCCAGTTGTGTTTGGCTCTATCCTAAGTCAATGGGCTATTTGACCTCTGGGTACTGATCCTCCAGGCAGTGTCATGCATGGGCTCCCTCTTGTGTTATGGGTCTCAAGATGGAACAATCATTGGTTGACCACTCCCACAATTTCTTCCCCACCTTTCCCTCAGCCCATCTTGTACGCAGGATAAATTATAGGTCAAAGGTTTCGTAGCTCTTCCCCAGATGACCCAACTCCTGTTGTCTCTCCCAGTACTCTCTCCCTCCATCCAACCATGACCTTATCCCTCCTGTTCCCATCCCCATCCCATCCTGTGTCTATCTCCATGTCTATTGTGTTTCCCCTTTCCAGGGAGATTTACATGTCCCTCCTTGAGCTCTCTTCGTCACTTAGCTTCTTTGGAACTATGTGTAGCACTGTTATCCTCTGTGACTAATATCCACTCATAAATAAATACATATCTTGTTTGTCTTTCTGGGTCTGGGTTACTTCACTCAGGATCATCTTTTTTAGTTCCATTCACTTGTGAGCAAACTTAATGATGTCAATTTTATTAACAGCTTAGTAATACTCCATTGTATAAATGTACCACTTTTTAAAATCCATTCTTTGGTTGAGGGACATCTAGGTTTTGTCCAATTTTTGGCTATTACAAATAAAGCTGCTATAAGTGTAGTTAAGAAAGTGTCCTTGTGGTAAGATGGTGTTTTCCCAGAAACTGTATAACTGAGTCTTGAGGTAGATCAATTCTCAGGGTTTTTTTTTTTTTTTTTTTTTTTTTTTTTTTTTTGAGAAACCACCATACTGATTTCCAAAGTGACTATATTACTTACATTCCCACCACCATTGAATGAATGTTCCCCTTGTTCCACATCCTCACCAGCATGAGCTGCTACTTGTGGTTTTGATCTTAGCCATTCTGACAGGTGTAAGATGGACCATTTGATTTGTATTTCCCTGATGGCTTCTTGCCATTAGAATTTCCTCTATAGAGAATTCTGTTTAGAACTGTATTCAATTTTTTAGTTGGATTATTTGGTTTGTTGATGTCTAGTTTCTTGAGTTTTGTGGTGGTTTGAATATAGGTTTGGCCTCCATAGATTCATATGCTTCAATGCTTGGCCATAGGAAACATATTAGGAGGTGTGGCCTTACTGGAGTAGGTGTACCTTGTTGGAGGATGTATCATTGTGGGGGTGGGGTTTGAGGTCTGCTAGTGCTTAAGCTCTGCCCAGTATAGAACACTATCCTCCTGGATGCCTTCAGATTAAGATTTAGAACTCTCAGCACCTCCAGCACCATGTCTGCCTGCATGAGGCTATGCTTCCTACCATGATGATAATGGACTAAACCTCTGAACTATATGCCAGCTCCAATTAAATGTTTGCATTTATAAGAGTCACCTTGGTCATGGTGTCTCTTCACATTACTAAAACCCTAACTAAGACAAGTTCTTTATATATTTTGAATATCAGCCTTCTGTCAGATACTGGGTTGGTAAAGATATTTTCCCACTCTGTAAGCTGCCATTTTGTCTGATTTGCCTTACCAAAGCTTTTCAGTTTTATGAGGTCCCATTTACTAATTGTTGATCTTAGTCCCTATACTATTGGTGTTCTGTTAAGGAAGTTGTTTCCTGTGCCACTGCATTCAAGGATATTCCCCACTTTTTCTTCTATCAGGTTAAGTATATCTGATTTTATGTTGGGATCTTTGATTGTCTTGGAGTTGAGTTTTGTCCAGCCTGATAAATACGGGGATTTATTTGCATTCTTCTACATGCAGACATCCAGTTAGACCAGTATCATTTGTTGAAGATACTTTCTTTTTTTCTATTGTATTATATTGGCTTATTTATCAGAGATCAGGTGTCCATAGGTGTATGGATTTACTTCTGTGTCTTCAATTTCATTGACCAACCTGTCTATTTTTAGGACAATACCACATATATTTTATTACTATAGCTATGCATTAGATCTTGAAATCAGGGATAGTGATTTCTGGAAATTATTAATTTTTTTACAAGATTGTTTTAGCTATTTTGGATTTTTGTTTTTCCATATGAAGTTGAGTATTATTCTTCAAAGATCTGTAAAGAATTGTATTTTAAATTGGATTTTTAATGGACATTGTGTTGTATCTCTAAATTAGTTTTAGTAAGATGGCCCTTTTTACAATGCATATTCTGTTGATTTATGAGCATGGGAGATCTTTCCATCTTCTGATGTCTTCTCTATTTTTTTCCTCCAAGACTTGAAGTTCTTCTCATACAGGTCTTTAATTTGCTTGGTTAGACTTACACTGAGATATTTTATATTTGTGACTATTGTGAAGGGTGTTGTTTCCCTAATTTCTTTCTCGGCCCATTTATTGTTTGCATTTAGGAGGACTACTGATTTTTTTTTTTTAAGTTAATCTTGTATCCAGCCCATCACTAAAGCTGATTATCAATTGAAGGTGAATTTTTTGGAGTTAGTTATGTACCTGCAAATAGCAATACTTTGACTTCTCCCTTTCCAGTTTGTATCCTCTTAATTTCTAGTTGTCTTATTACTCTAGGTAGAATGTCAGGAACAATGTTTAATAGGTATGGAGAGAGTAGACAACTTTGGTGGTTTTTTTTAGTAAAATTTGTTTGAGTTTCATTCCATTTAATTTGATGTTGGCTATTGGTTTGCTGAATATTGCCTTTGTTATGATTATGTCTGTGCCTTATATCCCCCATCTCTATAAAATTCTTATCATAAAGAGATGTTGGATTTTGTCAAAGGCTTTTCAGCATCTAATGAGATGATCATGTGGTTTTTTTCTTTCAATGGTTGTTTTTCAATGGTGTTTTTTAAAATTTCAATCTATATGATGAATTACATTGATGGGTTTTTGTATATTGAACCATTCCTGCATCTCTCAGATGAAGCCTACTTGATCATAATGGATGATCTTTTTGATGTGTTCTTGGATTCAGTTTGTGAGTATTTTATTGAGTATTTTTACATCAAATGTTCATGAGGGAAATTAGTCTGTGATTCCCTTTTTTGTTGAATCTTAGTGTGATTTGGGTATTAGGATGACTGTGGTCTCATAAGGAACATAATGTTCCTTCTGTTTCTAGTTTGTGGAAGAGTTTGAAGAGTATTGGTATTAGCTCTTCTTTTGAAATCTGGTAGAATTCTCCATTAAAACTGTCTGGCCCTGGGCCTTTTTTGGTTGTGAGACTTTTTATGATTGTTTCTATTTCCAGGGGTTATAGATCTATTCAGATTGTTGACTGATCTTGATTTAACTTTGGTAAGTGGGATCGTTTGAGAAAACTGACCATTTCTTTTAGATTTTCCAATTTTGTGAAGTACAAGCTTTTGAAATAAGACTTAATGATTCTTTGGATTTCCTCAGTGTCTGTTGTTATGTCCCCTTTTCATTTCTGATTCTGTTAATTCGGATACTGTCTCTCTGCCTTTTAGTTAATGTGGTTAAGGATTTGTCTATCCTGTTGATTTTCTCAAGGAATCAACTCTTTGATTCATTGATTCTTTGTGTTCTCTTTGTTTCTATTTTATTGATTTCAGCCCTGAGTTTGATTATTTCCTACTCCTTTTGTATGTGTTTGTTTTGTTGTTGTTGTTGTTCTAGAGATTTCAGGCATTCTGTTATGTCGATAGTATGAGATATCTCTTTGGTTTTTTTTATTAAGGCACTTAGTGTTATGAACGTTCTTCGTATCGCTGCTTTTACTATGTCCCATAAGTTTGAGTATGTTGTGCCTTCATTTTCATTGAATTCTAGGAAGTCTTCAATTTCTTTATTTCTGATTTGACCCAGTGGTCAGTCAGTAGAGAGTTGTTCAGTTTCCATGAGTTTGTAGGCTTTCTGTTTTATCCATTGTTATTGAACTCCAGCTTTAATCTGTAAATAATATCTGTGATCTGATAAGATACAGGAGGTTATTTCAACTTTCTTGTATCTGTTGAGACTTGGTTTGTGACTGACTATATTGTCAATTTTGGAAAAGGTTCCATGAGGCACTGAGAAGAAGAAATATTCTTTCATGTTTGGATAAAATGTTCTTCAAGTATATATTAAATTCATTTAAGTCATAACTTCTATAAGTTCCATGATTTCTTTGTTTACTTTTTGTCTGAATGACCTGTTCATTGGTAAGAGTGTGTTGCATGTAATTTTATAAATCCACGCTTGGTCTGGCTAGACTCTGGGACCAGCAGCCATCCGCCTGCTAGCCAATTCCTCTCTCACAAATGCTTTCTTTGCCTCTCCAGAGCTCCAAGATGGTTCTTCTGCCAGCCTGCGTTCCATTGTGGTTACCTCTCCCCTGGAGCTCAGTTTTTTGCCCAATCCTCCCATTCCAAAGCCAGGACAAATTTGGTCACAGCTGTGTTCTTTCTCTCCTGCTTACCTGAGTCACTGGGGGAAACAACAGACAGCCTTAATATTTAATACTAGCCAGATTTGTATAGATAAATCTCCAACACCAATATGCACATGCAAAGGACATGAACTCAGTTATAATATTAGTAAATTGTACACCTAGATTTGGGCAGATATACCACTACACTACTCTATTCCCCAGCTATGACATTCTTTGCTACTTCCAGCTCCTCCATGCCATGTGGTTCTGTTCCATCTTCTACTTCCTCTTCCTCAATCTTCTTCTCTCTCCATCCTCCAGTCTCATCTTCCTCTTTCTCCTTCTTCTCTCCCTCCTTTAAAACTTCCACCCACGCCTTTCCTTCCCACTGCCTAATCACAGGCTCTAGCCTTTATTTGACCAGTTAAGATGGGTAGCAGGTTCACATGGAATCACCTAAGTACTAGACCTGATGTGATCCACTCCTTGTTGGGGGCAGGATTAGCATAAAAATACAAATAGCACCAAGGCAATCCACAACAACAGTGAGGTATTGAAGTCTTTCACTATTAATGTGTAGTGTTCAATGTATGATTTAAGATTTAGTAATGTTTCTTTTACAAATGTGGGTGCCCTTGCATTTGAGACATAGATGTTTAGAATTGAGGCATTAACTTGGTGTATTTTTTCTTTAATGAATATGAAGTGTCCTTCCTCACCTCTTTTGATTAATTTTAGTTGAAAATCTATTTTGCTAGATATTAGAATGGCTATACCTGCTTGGTCCAATTGCTTGAAATATCTTTTGCCAACCTTTTACAAGGAAATAATGTCTGCTTTTGATGTTGAGGTGTGTTTCTTGTTTGCAACAGTATGATGCATCCTGTTTTTATATCCATTCTGTTAGCCTGTGTGTTTTTACTGAGAAATTGAGTCCATTGATATTAAGACATATTAATGATAAATGATTGTTAATTCCTGATATTTTGGTTGTGGTGCCAGTGGTGGTAGTGTGTGCTAGTGTGTGTGTATATGTGTGTGTGTGTATGTGTGTGTGTGTGTGCGCGCGTGCATGCGCACACGCGTGTATGCATGTGTGCACTCGCATTGCCCTTCTTTTAGTTATGCTCATGTGGAGTATTAATTCCCTGTGTTTTCATAGGTGTAGTTAACCTCTTTGTGTTTGAGTTTTTCTTCTAGTATCTTCTGTAGAGATGGATTTGTGGATAAATATTATTTAAGTTTGACTTTGTCATGAAATATCTTGTTTTCCCCATCTATGCTGATTGAAAGTTTTGCTGGGTATAGTAGTCAGGGCTGGCATCTGTGATCTCTTAGGGTTTGCAAATCATCTGTCTAGGCCTTATGGCTTTGAGACCTTCCATTGAGAAGTCAAGTATAATGCTGATATGTCTGCCTTTATATGTTACTTGGCCTTTCCCACTGCAGCTTTTAATATTTTTCTTTCATTTTGTAAGTTTGTTCTTTTGATTATTATGTGGCAGGAAAGCGACTTTCTTTTCTGGTCCAATCTATCTGATGTTCTATAAGTTTCTTGTAACTTGATAGGCATCCCCTTCTTTAGGCTAGAAATTTTTTCTTCTATGATTTTGATGAAAATATTTTCTTGGCCTTTCAGCTATGAATTTTGTCCTTCTTCTATTCCTATTATTTTTAGGTTTGGTCTTTTCATAGTGTTAACAATTTCCTGGATGTTTTGTGGCAGTAACTTTTTAGATTTAACATTTTCTTAGACTGATGTATTGATTTCTTCAATCATATCTTCTATATCTGAGATTCACTCTTCTGTCTTTTATATTCTGTTCATCAGGCTTGTGTCTGTTGTTTCGGTTCTCTTACCTAGGTTTTCCATCTCCAGGATTCTCTTTATCACTTCTATTTCCATTTCAGGTCTTAAACATTTTACTCATTTCCTTCATTTCATTTCATTTGTTTGTGTTTTCCTAGATTTCTTTAAGGGATTCATTCATTTCCTCTTTAAGGGCCTCTATCATATTCATAAGATTGACTTTAAGGTCATTTTCTTGTGCCTCAGCTATTTTGGAATATCCAGAGCTTGGGATGGCTGGGCTCTGTTGATGCCATAGGCTGTTGGTTCCCTGGTTGCTGTTGTTTTTCTTATACTGTCCTTCAATTATCTAGGTTTGGGGTTGTTATAGGTTTAGGTTTAGGTGCTGATTTCTAAGTTTATCTTTGTTGGATGAACTTGGGGGAGGATTTTTTTCCATTAATTTCTGTTTCCTCTCTGGCCTTTTGGCCTGAGTGGCCTCTGTTTTTAGAGATCAGTAAGTCTTCAAGTCCAGTAGGATTCCTCCACTAATGTTTTGTCAGCCTGTGTGTGACCTCTGTGGTTTTGGGTGCCCATGTTTCCTCTGGAGTTCTGCATTTCTTAGGATTGGCTTGGTCTCTGAGGTTCTGGATATTGGTGTGGTCTCTGGGGTTCCAGGTACCTGTGTGGCCTCTTGGGTTCTGGATACCAGCTTGAGCTCTGGGGTTTCTAGTGTTGGTGTGGCCTCCAGTAACTACAGCAGGAGTCTTCTGGAAGAGACATGATCCAGGCTCTTTTATTTGTTTTTTAACCTAAATAAATGTTCTTCTGTTAGCCTTGCAATTTAAATAGCCTGTGTAAATTGTCAACAAGAGAAAGAACTTGGCCTCTACTGACTACAGGCTTATAAAAAAAAAAAGCACATTAAGGTGATAAATGAAGAATGAACTCTTGGATGATCTGGGTCATTGGGAAACTTCAAACAAAAGAGAAAACATTACGTGTCAGAAGCTTTGGGATACAGCAAAGGCAGTTCTAAGAAGTAAGAGTGTAGTTGTAAATACCCAAGTAAAAGAGCAGAGACAACACAAATAACCAATCAACCCAAGGGCTTGCAAAGCAAGAACCAACCAACTCAAACGAGAAGATGAAAACAGATAATAAACATCAGGGTAAAAAATAATGAAACAGAGGCCAGAATAACAATACAAATAATCAACAAAGCAAAGCACCAGATATTTGACAACATAAATAAGATTGATACAGTCTTAACAAAATAACCATAAGAAAAGATCCAAGCTAATAAAATTAGAATTGGAAAGGGGTACATTAAACAGACATTCAGAAGACTTTGAAAACTTATATGTCAATAAATTGAAAAGACATGGATAAATTTGTAGACACATGGGCCTTTTGAAAATTAAGCCAAGGGGATATAAACAACCTCAGTAGATCTATAATGAGCAGGAATGTAGAGCAGAAGTACAGTCTGACAGCTAAGAAAAGCCAGAACAGCATGGCAGAGATTTGCTGCTGAATCTTCCTGACAATTAAAAATGAGATAACAGCCCAGCATGGTAGCACACATGCCTTCAATCCCAACACTGGGGAGGCAGAGGCAAGCATGAGTTTGAGGCTACCCTGGTATATAGAGTGAGTTCCAAGATAGCCAAGGTGAAATTCAGTCTCAAAAAAGAAACCAAACAAACAAAAACCCTAAGACCAATGTTCCTCAAAATTAATCCACAAATATAAAGGAAAAGAGTGTGAGAACTCATTGCTCAGAGCCAGTATCAAGCAAATACCAAACTAAATAAAGATACAATAGAAAAGCTAAACAAATATTCCTGATGAATAGATGCATAATTTTCAATAAAATAATTACAAATCAAATTCAATAGTACATTAAAAAATATAATATACAGCCGGGCAGTGGTGGCGCACGCCTTTAATCCCAGCACTTGGGAGGCAGAGGCAGGCAGATTTCTGAGTTCGAGGCCAGCCTGGTCTACAGAGTGAGTTCCAGGACAGCCAGAACTACATAGAGAAACCCTGTCTCCCAAAAAAACCAAAATAATAATAATAATAATAATAATAATAATAATAATAATAATAATAATAATAATATACCAGGATCATGTTACTTTTACTCTAGGGTTCCAAGGATATTTCAACATATATTATTCAATAAATATCATATAGGACCAAAATAGAATCACAGTCAAAATCTCATACTCTCTTCAATATATTCAGAAAAGTTTCTGGACAAAATTTAACACGCCTTCAGGTAAAAGCCCTAAAGACACTAGAAATAGAAGGAACACAACATAGGAAAGGCTATATGTGACAAAACTAATGCCAATAATAATAATCCAAATATGGAAAAACTGAAAGCGTTTCCTCTAAAATAAGGAACAAGACAGCTATGCTGTGATGGTTTGAATAAGAATGTCTCCTATAGCTCTTACATCTGAATGCTTAGGGAGTGACACTATTTGAAAGAATTAGCCTGGTTGGATGAAGGATGTCTCTACATCACATGGTTATTAGTGGCCCATTTATGTAGATCTATAATAAAAGTGAGCAAGCTGAACAAGAAAAAAATACAGAATGTACAATCTGAAGAGAAAAGAAGCACCAGGAAGTTTAATGGAACTAAGTTCATTTCTCAAGGAGATGAAAAGATGAAACAAAAGGCTGATACTAAATGGAATAAAGGAAGTGGTAACCTCAGGGTGAGACCCCACCAGCTAAGCTTCCTACCTGTGGAAAGGAATTAAAGAAAAACTTAAGCTGTGAAGGAAGCAATTGAACATAGTAAGGTGGTAAAAGTGTATTGAATGGGGGTCCAAGTTCCATCCCCAGCAAGCAGCAGGACCTGGCAGCTTTGGTTACAGGGTTCTGGTTTTAGAGTCAAGGATACAAAAAAAGGGGCAGTGGAATCTTCCTCTATGGCTAAGGAAAGTCCCTGAGGCCAAGTGTATAGCCCAGTTATCCCTGCAGAGAGGTCCAGAGAAGCCATTGCATGAGTTGATAGTATCCATCAAGGCTACCTACCTATCTACAAGGTCTATGACGACTTAGGCTTGGCAAATTTCCACCAAAGCTGCTTGTTTACCATATCTTATAGCCATCTGTTTCAGTGTGTTTCCACAGAGACCCAAGACTTTGTGTTAGCAGGCTGACTTAGGCCTATGGCTGATTTTAGGCCTTCAGTGTATAAGCAAAGCTGCCCCTGACATTGGTCAGTGTTCTATTGCTGTGAAGAGACAATAACCACAGCAGCTCTTCTAAAGGAAGCATTTAACGGAGGCTGGCTTACTGATTCTGAAGCTTAGTCCATTATTAACACTGCAACTGATTGAGTTCTTTTGTAGTCAACAAAGCTGAAAAAAGTTGGAGATGAAAAGTACTTTGGCATCGTACTTGGAGATGTAGAGTTTGGAGTTTGCCAATCTGGGTTTTAGAATGGTAATGTACATCCTGTGCTATTTTATGTTGGAAGTGTATGTTATGCTTTTTAATTGTGATTTTATAGAGTTAAGAAATTGCCTTGAGTCTCAAAGGAGATGTTGAACTTTGGACTTTTAAACAGGGTTGAGACTGTTATAGACCACAGGGACTTTTGAAGTTAGACTTGATATACTTTTCCATTATGATATTGCTGCAAAACTATGGACAGGGGTCAGGGAGTAGAGTGTGGTGATTTAATAAAAATTGCCCCCATAAGCTCATATATTTGAATGGGAGTGGCAGTATTTGAAAAGATTCATAGTATGGCCTTATTAAGGGAAGTATGGCACTGGGAGAGAGCTCTGAGATTTCAGAAGCTAAAATCAGCCCCAGACTCTATTCCTGCCGCCTGTAGAGCCAGATTTAGAACTCTCAACTGTTACTGCAGTTGATTAATCCATTCTATCTCCCCAGCAGTGGTTGTGTGGGTTCCTTGCTAGCCACCTCAATGCTCTGGATTCTTGAATGAAAGTCACACATGCACACACACACACACACACACACACACACACACTCAAACTTCCATGTTGCTAATGCCTCCCCTCTGATACTCCTGAATTATTACTTACTAAAATCTATATTTCCTCTTTGCTACCCTAGACCCAATGGGGGGGTCCTCTGGGGCCATTCCCCCCACACACACACACCCACTCCTGCTCTTCCATGATCATATGCTTTCCCTCCTGCAGCTCTCAAGCCTGGTCTTTCTGCTTGCCCCTGCATGGCAATTCTGCCTCTTCCTCAGTCCCCTTGCCCATAAATCCTGAAGTCCTGTTTCTGTCTCTCTGCCCAGCCATTGGCCACTGGCAACTGTATTTGCCAATCAGAACCACTTGGGGGCAGGGACCCTCAGCATCTCACATGAGGAATTCTGCAATTTTGGGAACTCAATAAAGCAGGCATTTCACCAAACCCATAACACTCAACTCCTTCTCCAGCATCATGTCTGCCTGTGTGCCCCCATGTTTCTTATCATGATGGCAATGGACTAAGCCTCTGAATTTGTAAGCCACCCTCAGTTTAATGCTTCCTTTGGAAGAGCTGCTGTGATCACGGTGTCTCTTTTCCTCAATAGAACACTGACAAAGACACATATCTATTCTCAGCACTTCTGTTTTTAATTTAATCTGTTTCTTTTTACACTTACTTGTGACACACACACAAGTGATCAGACTCAGGTTTTCATGCTTGGCAGTAAGGCTTTTGTCCAATAAATAACCTCACAGGCCCTACCTCACAACTCTTTAAATATACTTCTTAAACTACTAGCCAAAGCAATAATGAAAGAGAAAGAAATACAGTGTATATAAATAAGAAAGGAAGAAGTCGATCTATCTATATTTCCAAGCAATGTTACCCTATACTTAAAATATGCAAAAACTATACCTCGATAATGAACACACTAAGAACAAAGTCATGAAAACAATCCCATTCATAGTACCGGGGGGGGGGTGGGAAGGGGGATCTAGGAATAAACCTAACCACAGAGGTGAAAGACCTCTACAGTGAAGAAATTGAAAAAGACACTAGAGGATGGAAAGACTTCCCTCATCCATGCACCATCAGAATTAGCAATGCACAGATTCAATGTAATATCCTGTAAAAGTTCAATGACATTCTTCATAGAAATAGAAAAAATATGTATATAACTCATGAGGAATCACAAACATCCTGATTAGCTTAAGAAATGTATAACAGTACCTGATGCAAAATTACACTGCACAAAACTACAGAGCCACAGACACAAAATCAGCATGGACCAGTGTGGAAACAGAATCAAAGAACAATGTAGGATAGAGGACTCAGAGATAAGCACACGATCGGAAGCTATCTGGTTTTCTAATAGAAGTAAGAAAGAAAATGTCCTCAACAAGTGGTACTGAAAAATGGAATACCTATCTGGAAAAATGCCTCTTGCTCCTCCAGAAGTCAAGTCAAAATAGACCAAAGATGAAGTCATGAAACTTCGAAGCTGCAGGAAATACTTCAAGATGCAAGCCCACTAGCTTAGGCAAGGACCCCAGTGGCCTAGAAAAAAAAGAACAAGAAAAAAACAAATGTGATTATATGAAATTGAAAGGCTCTACACAGGAAACAATGGCATGAAAAGATGTAATGAAAGAAAACTCTGTCTTCATCTGATGGGATTAATACCCAGAATTTATAACAGACAAATCTAATTAATAAATAAACAAAGTAATCAATCAAAAGTCCTAAAAAAATTTTTTTTAAATTAAATGGTCAGTAAGTATTTGAAAATGTGTTCAACATCCTTAGCCATCTGGGAAATGCAATTTGAAGCTAAATTGGAATTTCATCTCACTCCAGTTAGAATGGCTATCTCTAGAAAATCAAACAATAGTAGGTGCTGGTGAGGATGCAGGAGGAAAAGGAACCCTTCTACTGCTAGTGGGAATATAAATGAGAAAGATTACTATGGAAATCAGTGCAGAGGGTCCTCAAAAAAACTACAAATAGAACTAGCCCAGGATACATCCATACCACTCTTCAGTATGTACCCATGAGAATCTAAGCCAGCACAATGTAGAGGTAGCCACACACCCATGTTTATTGTGTCACTATTTAGTCAAGTTATAGAATCAGCTTAGGTGTCCATCAACAGATGAATAGATATTACTCAGACATGAATAAAAAATAAGCATGTCATTTTCAGAGAAATAGATGGATCTGAAGACCACCCCATGTTAAGCAAAACAAGCCAAACTCAGAAAGACAAATATGGCATATTTTTTTTTCATATACAGAATCTAGAATTAAAAATAATAAACTGGGCAGCGGTGGCACACGCCTTTAATCCCAGCACTTGGGAGGCAGAGGCAGGTGGATTTCTGAGTTCCAGGCCAGCCTGGTCTACAGAGTGAGTTCCAGGACAGCCAGGGTTATACAGAGAAACCCTGTCTCAAAAAAACAAATAATAATAATAATAATAATAATAATAATAATAATAATAATAATAAAAACAGAAATTAAAGAGTATTTGGGAAGACTAAGGGGATCACTGGCAAGAGGAGTTTGGACAGGAGAAGGTAATGAGGAGGGATGAATAAAATCAAAATTATATAATATGTATTAAGGAGATATCATAATGGCACCCATTATTTTGTAAAAAGAATATACACTAATAAAAAAGAGAAGAATTCATCCAGGTCTGTTAAATGAGTCATTTGCAAAACAGCCTGAAACATCCCCATTAAGTTACTGAAACCTAATGCTGTATACTAGACTGTGTGTCCCCCAACTCATGTTGCAGCCCTAAGTGTCAGTGTTGCTCTATTTGGGACTAGGGCCTGTGGTTTATAAGGATTAAATGGGATCGTAAGAGGAGGGCCCTCATCTAACAGGGCTGTGCCTTTTAACACAAGAGGATCAAAATGGCAGCATCCCTAACTCATTTTGAGAGCAGGATCTGTTTGCATGGGAGAGGCAATGGACTCCAGCCCTCACCAGGACACAGACTGCCAACTGCCTTGGGGGGTTGTGTTTGTCTTTTTCTTCTTTTTCCTTTATTTTAAGACAGAAGAGTTTGCCAGGAGGTATGCAGCAGAGTGGACCCCAGCAGAGGCCTGGAAGAGTACACAGAAGAACAAGAGACAGAGGCATGGTGGTCACGGCCTCAAGGCCTGTGATTTCATTTCCCTCAAAAGCAATTCCAATGCCCAAAATTCAAAAAACAACAAAAAAAATTAAAGCTGTTTCAGGCTTTCCAAATATTCTCTGGGAGCCAACTCCCCCAGGGCCATAAGTCCCTACATGACCAGGTCCCTAAGTCCTCTGACATCCGCCTTCTTTAGGCTGTGTTTTCTTTCTTTCCTAAACCCTGGGCTCTGTCCAAAACTTGAAAGGTCAGCAGAAGGAAAAACAGACATGGGAACAAGACCCTTAAGACAGTACAGGCTTTTACTGAGGCCTGAGGATCCACAGTTGGGTGGGTATTGATGGCTTACACAGCAGGGTAGCCATAGGGCAGAAGGAGGAGCTGGGGAAGAAGGTCAGAAGTTTCCTTTCCTAGCTGGCTGTTGTCCATTCCTAATGGTAACGGTGAGACAACAGTTAAAGAGTGTTGGTGATTGGACAGCATCTTTCCTGGTAGCCATTACTAAGATCCATGGGGCAGGACAGTCAAGAGTCTAGAGCAGTGGTTCTCAATCTTCCTGATGCTGCAATCCTCATCTTGTGGTGACCCCCAACAATAAAATTGCTTTTGTTGCTACTTTATAACTGTAATTTTGCTGTTATGAATCATAATGTAAGCAAGATATCTGGTATGCAATGCCTGTGGAAGGATCATTTGACCCAAAAAGGGGGTCATGACCCACAGGTTGAGAAACACTGGCCTAGAGAAACAGGTTATTTTACTTCTAGGAATCAAATGACTGTAGTTACTGGAGTTGTCACAATTCAACCAAAATGGAGGAGTTTATAAAATGGCATGGCCCTGGCTCACAAAAAGCAGTCTCAAAGGGCCCTTGAGCCTCTTTGCCCATTTTGTTGGCCAAGCCTGTGTCTTACTTATAGTCTCCACTCACTGTTCTATCGTAAGAAATAAAGAGGGGAAGGAGGCGGGAAGCCTGCAGGTTCTTTATGACTCTGTAATATCAGTATCTCCTTTCCCACATGCTCTTCCAAGTCACCTTTGACAGGAATGAAGAATGGAGTGTGTGTTTCTGGCTAGGACACAGTGTACGAGCTCCTCAGCCTCATACCCCATAGCCCTCTGCTCACTGATGCCAACAGGATGGAACTCAATGGACTTCTTAACCTCTGTACCTCACCACAGGAAATGCGGGACTTGCGGGTGAGCCTATAGCTCTCTGTGATCCACCTTCCAAAACACACATTCTCTCTCTCTCTCTCTCTCTCTCTCTCTCTCTCTCTCTCTCTCTCTCTTTCTCCTCCTCCTCCTCCTCCTCCTCCTCCTCCTCCTCCTCCTCCTCCTCCTCCTCCTCCTCCTCTTCCTTCCTCCCTCCCTCCCTTCCTCTCCTTCCCTCCCTCCCCATCACCCTTTCTACCTTATTTTTGACTTAACATTTAGTGAGCATTTGACAAACCATACATTTTATTTTCCTGTATTTCTGTACTCCTGGTCTACAAAAGTAGGAATTTAGATCTGTTGTGTCCGCTGCTCTATTTGTGGTGCTAGTGCCGTGTAAGAGTTTAATAAATATTTTCTCAATCAACAAATCCCCAGGATCAATTTTTAAAGTCTGAAAACAGACATTAGAACATTCAACTCAAGTCTGAGAAGAAATATTTGCAGCAAAAAGTTGTAGCAAGCAGAAGCCTAGAAAGGGGGCGGGGGGAGCTTGGACCTTTCAAAACCGGCATCTAGCATTTTAAGCAGGGGACAGAATACCCAGGCACAGACAAAAGCAAAAAACCAAAACATTGTATTTCGAAACAGGAATGGTGAAAACTTTGTACTGTTGATGCACCAGGCAGGATACCACTAAATTACCAAAACCACTATACAGCGGGCTGCTGTTCTCCCTCACACAGGTGAAGAAACAGAAGCAACGAACTTAGGTAGCTTCAAGGACCCATAATTAGTAAGCAGGCAGCTTTCATCCCTGCATCTGATTGGATCCAACACACCCCCCCATGTCCTTTCCTCCCCTGAGCTGACCCACCCAAACTCAGACTGTACACTTGATTTTCAGCTAGAGCCTCTTTCTCCAAGCCCCAGATAACAACAGGACCAATTCATTCCCAGTTAACCCATTAAATAGTTTCACAATTTTACACCACTGACTCACAAGATGGCTACTGTCTTCTTCTCCAAATCAACCTTTCTTATCCCCCAGAAACTTCTAGAAAGTACATTTCATTATGAAATTTACTAAATAAGCAAAAAGGGCCATACAATAGAGTTCATCAAAATATAGCCAATCAGCACACAGCATCCCAATGTTGAGAGTATTGAATGAATAGATATTGACTTTAGGAAGAAAATGAAAGCTGGTATGTTTAAATAGAAGCAGTCGGATGGTTTGTAACAAAGGTCTTATTTGGGTGGTAAAACACCTGAAGCAGTCTGTGGGTCTGTGGCTCCCTGGAAGAACCTGAAGAAAGTAGCTTCTAACCCTGACTGCTTCTTCTGCCCTCAGGAGGTTTGGCCCAGATCTGGTAACTCTTCACAATGCCCACCAGCAAGGTGAATCTAATCTGAAGAGTGGTTCCAGAATTTTCCCTGGGCCCTCTTGACTGGAGCAGTAGTTCTGAGGGGCATGCATACAAAACTACTGCCATGTGTAATAATCATGTAGATGGAATTGCCACACTCCAGGAACCTAAACTCTAATGTAGAGCCCCAGGTTTAAGAGGAGAAAGAGCTAAAGGCAAGCCTGAAGCTACGATGAAGGCAATGGGAGAGATGCTTTTCCTGCCTCTTGGAAGTTACAGGTATGTGTTATTCTCCACCTGCCCAGCAGGTGTCAGCATAAGACAATGTTCCTAGGACTCTAACGGACTAATATACTATCATATTAGAAAATCTCCAGTTTTAAAATAGATGTATAATGAAGGTGGGGTGACACATGAGCCTATAAAGGGGCTAACTTTTAAAGGGATCTAGGCTCAATTCCAAGTAAGATTATAAGAGTTAAAATCAGGGTGCTGGAAATAAAAATCTGGCTTTTGTGTATACTCCTTGTCTTTTTCAGGAGTTCCCAGAGTTTGTTGGTGACCCAACAGGACTCAGCATAGACACAATCAGATGTGTCAGCAAACACACTGGGCACTGTTCCCTCAGACTCCAGGGACATGGATCAAAGGTGTTGGGAGAAAGTTATACCTGCACTAAACACGCACGCACGCACACACGCACACACGCACGCATGCACGTATGCACGCACTTTTCATTCTCTAAACATTTCTGGAGATGTTAGAGTCAAAGCCCGGGACTCTGGCAGCCCAAACAAGCTAGGTTTCAATCACCTGTCTTCAATAGGCCAATTACACTAACAAATAGTACTGGAAAACAGAGAAGGGATGGACAGATGAGCAAGTCCAGTGACAGTGCCCCCACGTCCATCTGCAGAGTCTTGACATCAGGTTTGGGCTTAGAGGGCGAAGGTACGCCTGACTAAGCAGTTCTGTTCAAGGTTGACTTCATTGTCCCATTAGTGTCTAGGCTCCATCTGCCCTGCAAGGTGGTCTGACAAGTTGTCAGAATCGTGGGAAATCTCTTTCTCTGAAAAACACCAGGCTTCAGTGCTTCCCTTCCCCCAGCATGAAATTTCTGGGGAAAATGAAATTTCTTGAGATCCATTATCTGAGAGTTGACAGGAGAGGCACAGGTATCACCTTAGACTATTGTCTTTCCTGCCTGGATGGTTGCACAGATGATGATGCATATAGAGTTGTTTACATAGCATTCCCTGGTGTGAGGAGTTGTAAATAAGCCAGGGATGTTTTAAAGTATACAATAGAATGTATGCAGGTCATAAGCAAATTCTGTTCTATTTAATATAAAGAATTTGAATATCTACAGATGGTTGCTGTCTCTTATAAAAAAGAGAGAACCAGTATATGTCTTGGTAGAGGCACAGCATGGTAAGGTGCGAGGGGGTGCCCATGCTGAGACACCCCTCCCTCTCCTCCCCCGAGGCACCAGCAATACTACAGATATAGTATGGTATAGTTTATTTAGGGCATGGGGAGGGAGTTAAGGAGGGAGTGGAGACAGAGAGAAGAGAGGAGAGGACAGGGGAAGGGAGGGGAGGGGAGGGGAGGGGAGGGGAGGGGAGGGGAGGGGAGGGGAGGGGAGGGGAGGGGAGGGGAAGAGAGGCAGGCCAGGAACACGTGGAGAGAGATGGGGAAAGAGGGAGAAGGGGCAGGGAGAGAAGGGGCAGAGAGTAAGAGAGTAAAGAAGTGAAGAAAGCAAGCAGCTCCTTTTATAGTGAGCCAGCCATATCTGGCTGTTGCCAGGTAACTGAGGGGCGGAGCCTAGAAGGAATGCTATCTTTGGTATCCTGGGGGTTGGAGTGTCCCAGGGCCAGTGCCCCAAGAGCTCCAAGGAATGACAAAACAGCATCCAGTGAACAACCCCTGGGACTGAGTATAACAAGTGTTATATCTGTCTTCCTTGCACCAAGCAACCACCATCTCAGGGAGATCAGATGGGCACTCTTGCAAAAGAGTTTCTAGCTTGAGGGTGAGGGGCGTGCCCCAGTATCCATCAACTCTCTACCTCTCTACCACCTTTTCTTTGCCATTCTGCTTTAATTTCACGTGACCTTGAAAGGGACTGTAGTATATGGGCCAGGATAGTCTGAGAGAGAGAGCGCGCGACTCTGTCCCTGCTCCCGGGGAAGCCCTTATTTCTGCCAGGTAAAGGCTTTCCGGGTGTGGCCTGTTGAAGGGAGCCACACCCACACCCTTGTAGGTAACCCCTGTAAGGAAACTCAATAAAGTTCTTGGGACCTCAGAGTGAACTTTAGAGCAATAGTGTCTCAGTTTGTCAGTAGGATCTTCTTAGGAAGACGTGTAGATGCTTCTGTTTCTTCCTGGGAAGAAATTTCAGCAACACGTGCTGTTGCACGATTTTTTTTTTTTTTTTTTTTTTTTTTTTTTTAAGAAGAAATGACAACGTCTCTTCTTCTCGGAAATTTGCAGTATGAAAACAGAGACCTCTGACACAGTCAGTTTACCACCCTAGGGATTACAAAAACAAATTAAGGAAAATGAGGAGCCAATCAATGGTTGTAAGAGCAGTTTGTGGAGGGAGCTGAGACAGCTTGGGAGAACTTCATGGAGGAATTGGACACAGAATTGACCAAGAAAGTGAACTCGTCTTTCTTCTCTGTATTCAGAACTCCTCCTTCAGATATTAGGGCTTGTATCCTAATGGAAAGTGAGCAATAAAGAAAAGGAAATGAAAAACTCTCAAAATTCACTCTTCAGAGCTACTGCTGGTGTTTGCTTGGGGCCGGGGTGTTCAGTATGTCACATATGTAAGGGTATGGGTGTGTCTGTTCAGTTTGTCACATATAAAAACATGAGGGAGCATGTCTGTTCAGTGTGTCACATATGCAAGGGTGTGGGCATGTCTGTTCAGTGTGTGACATGTAAGGGTGTGAGCATGTCTGTTCAGAGTATGACATATAAAAGAGTGTGAGCATGTCTGTTCACTGTGTGACATATGCAAGGGTGTGGGCATATCTGTTCAGTGTATCACTTATGTAAGGGTGTGGCGTGTCTGTTCAGTGTGTCTCATATGAAAGTGTGGGGGAGCATTCTGTTCAGTGTGTCATATATGCAGGGGTGTGGGCGTATCTGTTCACTGTGTGACATATTCAACAGTGGGGGGACATGTCTGTTCAGAGTGTGACATATGTAAGGATGTGGGCATGTCTGTTCAGTGTATCACATATGTAAAATGGGGGGCATGTCTGTTCACTATGACATATGTAAGGATGTGGGTGTGTCTGTTCAGAGTATGACATATGCAAGGGTGTGAGTGTGTCTGTTCACTGTGTGACATATGTAAGGGTATGGGTGTGTCTGTTCAGAGTATGACATATGCAAGGGTGTGGGTGTGTCTGCTCAGTGTGTCACATATGCAAGGGTGTGGACATGTCTGTTTAGTGTGACACATAGGTAGGAGTGTGGGCATGTCTGTTTAGTGTGTGACATATTCAAGGGTAGGGGCATGTCTGTTCAGTGTGTGACATGTAAGGGTGTGGGTGTGTCTGTTCAGTGTGTCACATATGTAAGAATGGGGGTCATGTTTGTTCATTGTGTGAAATATGTAAGGATGGAGTGCATGTCTGTTCAGTTTGTGACATGTGTAAGTGTGTGGGCATGTCTGTTCAGTATATCACATATTCAAGGTTGAGGGGCATGTTTGTTGTATGTGTGACATATGTAAGAGTGGGAAGCATGTTTGTTCAATGTGTGACATATGTAAGATTGAGGGTGAGTGTCTGTTCAGTGCATGACATATGCATGCTTTGTGCCCTATAATCCTTACAAAACCCCTCAGATACAAGTGGTACTGTTTGCAGCTTTGAGTTTTATTTGTAATGCAGGAATTGACTCTTGCATACTGGGCAAGTATTCTACCACTGACCTACCAGCATATTTGTAAATTTGGGTTGATAAAGACACTCAAAAAAGTTAGATAAATTGATCAAGAATTATGATATCTAATACTCATGGACTATTCTGCACCATATATCAAGTCATGCATGTTCGTGACATGCCAATAAAGAAATTAGTATTCACACTTTAAAAATGAAGGAATTAAGGTACTGCTTCCTGGGTCACGGAGCTTTTGAGCCATCCAGCCTCAGTATAAACCACTGTGTGGCAGGAGTTGGGCTCTCTGCAAGCCAAGGCTAGTGAAGGCAATTAGTGAATGCTCTTGGATTAGCACCAGGGAAACAAGGGTGGGAAGCAGGGCCAGAGGCTCATCAGCATTGGCCCAAACGCCAGGATTTGTTCCACCTGCCTCAGTCCATCACTGGCCATGGACCACAAAGCATGCACAGGGCTGTAACTACAGCAGTCCTTGCTGGCAGCTGATAACTGGCTGCACTCCTGGAATCGGGTTAAATTCTTCCTGGGAGAGCACACAACAGCACACCATAATGTCTATCACATTGGAGGCTGCATCTTGGTCTATCCAAGTTCACCATGGTCTTTCTGCTGCAGCCTACTGTTCATGGAGGGAGGGCTGTCAGGGAAACAGCAGTGTTTGGTGGAGTTCTAGAGCAGAGTAGGGTTTGGTGTTTGCTTAATGGTGAGTGTGATGGCTTGAATATGCTTAGCCCAGGGGGTGGCACTATTAGAAGGTGTGGCCCTGTTGCTGTAGGTGTGGCCTTGTTAGAGTAGGCATGGCACTATGGGTGTGGGCTTTAAGACCCTCATCCTAGCTGCCTGGAAGCTAGTATTCTGCTAGCAGCCTTCAGATGAACATGTAGAACTCTCAGCTCCTCCTGCACCATGCCTGCCTGGATGTTGCCATGCTCCCAGAATCTTGATAATAATGGACTGAACCTCTGAACCTGTAAGCCAGCCCCAATTAAATGTTGTCATTTATAAGACTTGCCTTGGTCATGGTGTCTGTTCACAACAGTAAAACCCTAACTAAGACAGTGAGGCCCATTTGTAGACTTCAGAGGGACATGAGTGCCTCTGCCTCCTTCAGTGTCTGACATAACTTTAGCTAAAAATAGTGAAAAGCTGCCAAGCCAACCATTAGACACTTGTGTTTAATTTAATGGCAGTTTCCGTGTAGCCTAGAAAGGGTAGTATGAACCCACTCCCAGGCGCAACTATTGGTTCAGGCATTTGAGTTCTTTGTGACAACTTAACTACTGCATGCCACATGCTCACTCCAAAGGCTGCAGAGCTACAAAAGGTGCTATTTAGTCCATATGCTGGCCTCCTGGATACACTGCAGGAGTACTGTGGAGAGCGCTGCTTTTCATTTGGAAATTGAGTCTGCTAGCTTGTGGGTTTCTCAAAGTGGTGAGAACAGCAGAATTCCAGCCAGAGTGGCAAAAAAAAAATTTTTTTTTCTCATACTTGTGCTTGGATTCAGAGAACAGCCGACTTGACAGAAGGCAGAAAGCCAGCGAGTTTAGCTCACTCAGTGACAAGAGAGCAGAAAGAAAAAGCAGCTTTGCATACTTCAGTCCCTCTCCAGCATCACATGAGAGGGTGGGCTGGAGGACTGCAGAACAGACGTTCGTTCGGGAAGGAGTACTGGGCCCTGGCAGACCTTAAGTAGGTGACCGGCTGATTGAAACCTGGAACAGAGCTTCCTCTATGGGACAACTGGCTCTCTATGCTTCACCTGGCCAGCCACTCCTCCAACCTGGAACACTTCCTGGTTGATGTCCTAGTTAAGACAACCCAGCTGCAGCCTCAATTCAAATTCTTTCACCCCCTGGTCCCCATGAAACTATCTGTCCCCATTACCACTTGGACCAAAAGTAATTCCAATCTTAATTCATATTGCACTCACATAGCAGGGATTCTAGTGGTGTGAACTGTGCATAAGAATTACTCGATGTGCTTGGTTAAAAGATGAATGGATGCCTTGGCTTCAGACTGTAGCCATTCTGGACAGAAGACCGAGAACTAGCCTGCAGTCTGCGTTTTCTTGTTTCTGTTGGCTAATCATAGTTGGCAACTTAACAAACCTGGGAAGAGGGTGTATTGAGTGAGTAACTGTCTCCATCTGATTAGCCTATGGCCATGCTTTTGAAGCACTTTCTTAATTGCTGACTGCTGTAGGAGGGCACAGCCCACTGTGGATGCTGCCTCTCTGAGGCAGATGGGCCTGGGTGGTATTAAAAAGATAGCTGAGCAAGCCAGGAGAAGCAAGGCAGTAATTTCTTTTACAGTGGGCTCCCCTTCAGTTCTCTCCCCATCCCTGTTTTGTCTTCCTTGATGATTACCTGTAACCTATAAGATAAATAAGCCCTTTCTTCCCGAGGTTGCTTTTGGACAGAGTTTTAGCACAGCAACAGAAAGCAAACTAGAACAGTACTCAACATAACATCCCCAATGTTCTTGGCCCATAAAAGGAATCCTTGAGAAGAGCCGACATCTTTCTGAGTAGGGGTAAGGTGAAATCTCAACATTGTCTTGATTCACATTTTTCTAATTTCTAGTGATGAGGAGCATTTGCTGAAATCTTTCTTAGCTTTGGGACACCAGAACTGGCCCTTTCAGGAATCCCAGCTGTTCAGAGATGATATAGATTTTGGGGTAGGCCAATTCAGAGTCCTGGATCTGTGCCTGGGTGTTATCTCTGCTGGTAAGCATGCCTGCTCTTCCTTATCCCTCCAGGGCAAGCTCTCCAGCACCACTCTGGCTAGGTTACCCAATGGCTCAATCAGGCAGAAGGCAGGGTCAGCTCTCCCAATTGCTTCAAATGGCAAGGGGTGAGGGAGCAGAGGGTATACCTCTCCCCTACCAACCTTAGAGCAGAAGAGTGTCAGAGTCAGCTCTCCCTCTCTCACTCCTCAGGTCCAGTTTACACACACACACACACACACACACACACACACACACACACACACACACACACACAGACACATGCGCGCGCGATATCAGGGCCAGCTCTACTGTGCTGCTCAGGTGAGGTGCAGAGCCCACTCTTCCAAGTGCTATAGTGGGTGTGGGGCAGGGATGAAGAAAATGGTGTAATTATGTTATAGTCTTAAAATGTACAAACCTATTTTAATAAATAACGCACTGCCAGGTGTTGGTGGCACATGCCTTTAATCCCAGCACTTGGGAGGCAGAAGCAGACAAATCATTGTGAGTTCAAAGCCAGACTGGTTTACAGAGCCAGGTCCAGGACAACCAAGGCTACAAAGAGAAACCCCATATCAAAAAAAAAAAAAAAAAAAAAAAAGGAAAACGGGAAAAAAAGAAAAAAATGAAAGAAAGGAAGGAAGGAAAAAAGAAAGAAAGAAAAAGAAAGAAAGAAAGAAAGGATGAAAGAAAGAAAGGATGAAAGAAAGAAAGAAAGAAAGAAAGAAAGAAAGAAAGAAAGAAAGAAAGAAAGACACTTACTGTAAGAGGTAGTTTCCCTGTACCTTGCATGTGAGAGGACACATACATCATCTGAGTCAGAGCTAAACTTCCAGTATGCATACTATTTATGTATACTGTCATTTACATATCACAGGTTCTCAGATATTTGCTGGTCAACTGAGACTCTTGTTGGTATCCTGGTTATATTTTTACACTTTCAGATGACCAAAGGCTCTCAGAACATTATGCCACTCCCTCCTCTTTCTTAATCATCCTCCCATACCACATGTGTAGAGAAGCTATTAACCCCTCCTCATCCCAGTCTGTCTACTCCTTGGGACCTTTGCTGGACTGCTGTTTAACTAGAAAGTTTAACATGATATTTTATAATTATTTTGTAAAGTTGTATGTCCATTGAGCATTTGTAGAAAGTTAATGTAACAAAGAGACATATATTTAAGGATCTGAGTCTGAGCAATCTCACAAGAGATATAATTTACAGTGGATGACCAGGAGTTTGTTCTAGACATATTCTGACTAAGCTGTTTATAACTATTCAGTTAAGACGTCCTATGGGAAGGAATTGAGTTGTACCTTGTGGATTCGGTATCATATAGAGGCAGGCTCCTGTACTTTCTATTACTCGGATGAAACAACGTTTCAAAGCTGACAATACCACAACCAAAGGCAACAAAGGTTTATTTGACTTACATTTACAAGTTACAGTAACAACCAGGATAGGCGCCTAACCAGGAACCTAAGCAGAGACCTTGGAGGAATAAAGCTTACTGGCTTGTCCTTCATGGCTCACTTAGCTTGCTTTCTTTTTATACAGCCGAGGACTACCTGCCCAGTGACGTCACTACCTATAGTGGTAGCCTTGTGTCATTTTTGAATTCTTCCTTTGATACAGACAGACAAGAACCTGGAAACACTGGATTAATAGAGGTCTCATCCTATCTGTCTCCGAGAGTCCACAGCCTTCACCCAGTGAAAACACAACTGGACTAGAGACAGATGTTTGCACTGTCCATGGGTGATGTGATCAATCCATAAGTATGGATAAAGGTAGCAGTGAAATAGCTGGGCCTGAAGCAACAATAGGAAGAATGGAGGAAGCTGAGGAGATCACAGGGGGGAAATAAAACCAAAGACAGAGCAGTGACCTAACCCAGGGCATTATGAAGTTCTAGTGATAACATTGTATGGAAGGATAGGAAGACCGACTGAGTCATATTCTACTGAAGACTGATGATTTTGCCATTGATTTAACAACCTGGAGGTCACTGGGTGGCCTTGAGAAGAGCAGTCTGTATGGAGTAGTGAGAAAGCCTGCATTGCACTGGACGGACTTAAGAGCAAGTAGGTGAGAGTAAAGCCTGAGGGTGCAAACACTTTGAGTTTGCTAAAAAGAAGGAACAGAGACATGACACTAGTAGGAAAAGTGGAGCTAAGGGAAGTTGATTTATTTTTACTTTAAGATGGGACACAAGTAGAGGATGCTGGTGGAAGTCAGAAGCAGGTGGATCTGTGAGCTCAAGGCTAGCCTGGTTTACAGAGTGAGTTCCAGAACAGCCAGGGCCACACAGAGAAACCCTGTCTCAATGAAAACTGGCTGAAGGGAGTGGATCTAACCATCTGTAAAAACTGTATAAAAGAGAGGGAAGAGTCGTTAATGTATAACTCTTGACTACACAGACATGAGTGGAAGGTCCCCACTTAAATAAGACGTAGACAAAAGTCTACATGCAGGCAGGAAGTATACATATGCAAGCAATTGCTGGTACATGAAGCCAGGCAGTTGTGGCACACACCTTTGGTCCCAGCACTCAGGAGGCAGAGGCAAGGGGACGTCTGTGAGTTCGAAGCCAGTGTGCTCTGTAGAGCTATAGTCCAGGATAGCCAGGGCTATACAGAGAAACCCTCTCTGAAAAAGCTACTTACACAACAAAGCTTGTGCATGGGTAGGAGTGGGCAGGAGATAGTGTATGCACTGCTGAAATGAAATTGTCAGCAGAGAATGAGGCTTGGCAGGACCGTGTGTCTGCAATGAAGCAAGACTGACTGGGAAGGGAGCTCAGAACTTTCCGGTGTAACGATGGCATCCTCTATTTTGATTCAGGATGTGGGCTCCATGTCTTTCAAAATTATCAAACTACATACTTTATACTCTGTGCAAGTCAGTGAATGTCAGTCACATCTTAGTTCCAAAGAAGTGAGAGGCACCATGAGATGAGGACACAATCCCACCCAGGAAAACAATGGAGAAGTGTGTGCACTGAAGGACCGCCTTCAGTTATGGCATCCATCCCACCAGCATTGCTGTGGGGTATGCCATTCACCTGCCACAGTCAGCTGAGCAGGCATGGGGCACGGTTGCAGCCATCCAGGGCTGTGGCTTTGCTGGGCAGGGAGTGAGTCAAGAGAGATGTTAGGGGGTGCAATGACTGATCATAGAAATTGCAGCTTTCAAAACAGGGTTTCGTGTGGGTTTTATGTCAAATCACTGAACAGATATGGGCTGTAGCTATAAAAGTAAACACGTGCTCCTGGCTCTGTCTTGTAATCAGCAGCCCCTAAGCTAGAAATCATCTCTGATTGCCTCTCACTCTGTTAAATGAATTCATGGCTCCTTTGAGTTAGCTTGTGCCAAGGACAAGGCTTTCTTGGGAGGACGGTGAAAACTCAGGCATGTTTTCTGGCTGTCTGCCAAGGAGGCCAACAACCTACATAAAGCCTTCTTGGCTTTATGTAGCAAGTTATCCTGTGTCATTTGCCAGGGATGGCCTCACTGTAGATGAAATCAGAGCTTGAGAATCTAATTCCAGCAATGTATCCCTGAGTACGTACACTCATGCCCAATGTCTTTACTAATGTCCAGATGTCACTAGCATGACAATCTTCTAGCATAAAGCTTGAATCATAAATTAAAAATTAAGTAGCCTTATAAATAAGGGGTACTTTACATTTGAACTTATCATATGCTAACATGCTCCCCCTTAGGTGTGCAGGATGGTGACTTTAAAATCTGTATGCATTTCCACTTCAGGAGTCAGATAGTTTCAACATTCAGGTAAAGTCTGAGGGATAGTGTGTGTGTGTGTGTGTGTGTGTGTGTGTGTGTGTGTGTGCGCGCGCGCGCGTGCCTGGGTATGCTTATATGTGTGTGCTCATATGTGTTCAGGAGCTAGAGCCCATATGTACATATGCATGCAAAGGCCAGAGGTCAACCTCAAATGTTAGGTGCTAATCCACTTTACTTCCTGAGACATGATCTTTCACTGATCTGAAACTTGCTGGCCTTGTTAGGGTGGTTAGCTGGAAAGCCCTGGGGATACATCTATTTTTTCACCCCCTGGGCTAGGATCACCAACATGCACTACCACATCTTGTTTGTTTTTAATTTTGGAGCTCAAAGACAGGTCCTCACGCTTATATGTATAGGATGATCCCTTAACCTCAGGCTAAGTTTGTAGATATAATAAGATATAATAGTAGTAAAGGTATTATTGGAACATGGCTGTGAGCATTTACTCATGCCCTGTGCATAGTGAGGTTTTTGACTCAGTTGCTGAGTAGCTGAAACAAGAGTATAGGACCAGAAGCCCTGATGCTTACTACCTGGCCCTCAATAGAAAACGTTTGCCAAGCCTTACCCCAATGCTCCACTTGTTTTCATCACACTTGCCAAAATCTTCACGAGTGTCTGTATCCTAGCTCTGCAGTGTGAGCTCTGTGAGGGCAGAGTTTTGACAATTCAAAGAAAGAACTGAGAGAGAACATCCAAAGAACAATGGCACCCGAGAATAGTGGCACAAGGGGACCAGAAGGCATTGCAAAGAGAAGACACGTCTTGGAAACTGGGTATATCCAAGAGGTTGAAGCAAAGGGACTTTTCAGAGACAGGAGGGAGCCTGCATCAGATGATTTGAGACAAGAATGCTTGGGCACAGTAACTAGAAACAACAGCAGTGTCAGCCCAAGATTAAGCAAACAGTTCTTGAACAGGTAAGGATGTGAGATTGTGGCAGCCTCTGTGCAGGCTGTAGCTACAGCAGTCGCCTATGAGTATTATGTCTGGTCATTTCCTTTGTGGATGCTGTGGTTGGAGTTGACACAGAGGCTTCCTTTGAATTCGGACGTTCACATTTGTGCCAAGTTTTGCCAGCTGCCGTACAAATAGCACCTCCATCAGCGGGTCGTTAATAAACGTTTGTTGAGGGATAACCCATTCAATTTATTCTGGCTTCACACACCTCCAGCAATTTTCTGTTTTCAAAGAGTTAGATAGACCAAAGCAGACAGATATCTGACCCCTTTGCAGTTAGGATATGGATGTGGGCAGTCCAGAATCCAGAAGTTACTAATTTACAAAAAGATGAGGCCTTTCAGCAGTGGTTAGATCATGAGGTTTCTCTCAAGAAGGCAGTTCAGGCCCCCTATATGGGAGATTCATTCTGTATTTGGCTAGCACACCCTCTGCTTTCCATGAAAGCAGGAAGCACACCAGACAACCAAACCTGTCAGTACCTTATTCCTGGCGGCTCAGGCTCCTAAACTGTAAGAAAGTAAGTTTTAGTTTTGGCTTTTCACTAACAACTCAGTTTCAAGTATTCTGTCACAGCAGCGCTAAGTGGAGCTGGGTACCATTGTGCACGTTAACCTCCTTTTAGCACGTATGCATTGCCTGACAGTTCTCGATCCAAGGCTTGATTATTTAGGTTGATTGGATGCTATTTAATCTTAGAATTATGAATTATTAAAATGTTGATAGCAGCAGTGAATTTCCATTGATGAGGTTTAAAAATCACTTAACCTATTACACTATCTTCCCAGGCTAAGATTTTATTTTTGTTTTTTATTATAAATAAAGTATTAATGGCACACGGCCATGAACATTCATCCACATATTGTCCATGGCTATTTTCCTGCCTCAATTGCAGAGTAGTTGAAACAGTAGTGTTCTGTAACATAAAATGTATGTTTGAAAAAAACAAAGCTGGAATAAGTTACCTATGAAAACTTACACCACCGGACATTTTTTGTCTGTGTCCCATCTTCTCCCTTTTCTACAAGAAAGGTTCTGAAATGTTTACTATGAAGCAGAAGGACAAGGGGAGCCAGCATCTGTCCCTGCTAGAAAACTGCTCGGTTCTATCAGCTGCTGCCCCTTGCTCATCTCCCTGACCCAAAGCCAGAGAGAAATTAGGGAGTGATAAGGGCTTCAGTGCCTGAAGTTACCAGATGTGACCGCTGGCAAAATAATTTGGAGGGGAAAAAATATCTAAAATGTCAATTTTCAGTAAAATGTCTCACAAATATAAGTCCAGAAGCCAACAGAATGCTTATCATTTATAAGTCTTAAGGAATCTAATCACCTCTGAAACAAGATCCCAGATTGGACTTGGCTGTCACTTCTGCAACAACATACTTTTCTTAAGGTTTGGTCTGTCAATTAGACTCTTGAACTTTCAATTAAAATACATCAAAGATGGGGCTTGGGATATAGTTCAGTGTTTGTCTAATATGCATACTACTCTGGATTCAATCCCCATTATGGCTATCCTCCCTCCACCCAAAAGAAAATCCAAAGATATTTTTATGTTCCAAGACAGGTAAATACATTACCTTCCTCTTTGCTGTCCATTCCTATTCCCCTCCACACAACAGACTCTGTGTTTTTAAACATGGCTGAGGTGTTACTAGTGTACATTTTCAGAATGTTTAGCATACACAACCCGTGTCCTTTTCCATTACTTCCCCAAATATCTAAACATTTAGAAACAAACATGTGTAAAGGTGGGTGTTATGCGTTTCATGTTTGTTGTTCTATGTCAAGAATACGTATTGTGAAGGCTTCATTCAGTGGAAGGTTCACTTCCCTTCCACCGGCTCGAGTGAGAGAAGTTCCCAGGGCTCAGAAGGAACAATACACAATGCCCGTACTTCCCCATGGAACAGTCCCATGAAAGCCTGAGGCACTTTTTATAGAATGTGTTTGTTTGACCTCCCCTAATTACTCTGTGACATAGAATGTCTAATCACTCTTTCTTCCCTCCTCTGATTGCTAGTTGGGCGCCATGGCACAGATCACGGCACAGAAGGTGTTCAACACAATCATGCCTTAGTTCTCTTGGTGGATTAGTTCCATGACCTGAGACAGATATCAAAATTCCAGGACACTCAGGTGCCTATATAACATGGTATGGCATTTACATATAACCTAGTACATTCTCCTGTATGCACACGTCATCTCTGCTTTGTTTGTTGTATTTACTACAATGTAAGTAGCTGTATGGTTTGAGATACAATGACAAGAAAGGAGTCTGCTCATGTCCAGTACTGATGACACTTTGCACAAGTATTTTTGGCATAGATTGGTTAAATATGAGAGTGAGGAGCACATAGATTCTGAGAACCATGTGGTTATTGAGTCCAGCAGATGCCCTCAGTCCTCCTTTGAGATTGTACCATGTCTTGTTCTCCTTGCAATGTCTCTCTGTCCCTTTCTTCACTGTTTGGTTGCAAAGTCTCCATCCATTTGTCTTAGTAACTGAGGCCTGGGGCTGCTGGAACTGCTTGCCACCTCTCTCGGACTGTCAGGACACTTAACAACTCCCCTGGACCACCTGCAGCCAGTATCTGACTTAGGAATTTAAGAATTCTACACCCTTACCCACAGGTTCTCTCTGTTTCTGAGGCGCCTGGTCTGAGACACCGAGTGACCAGTTGCGCGCACTGTGAGAGTTCACCCAAACTCAAATTATCCCTTGAAACTGTCTCAGTGATAACAAAAACTTCTAGCCCCTTTCTCTCCATTCTATTCAAAGTGGTAATGGATTGAAACTTAGCACCTAGAACTGTGCTACAATTAAATACCAAGAGAACATTTTTGGGAGGGCTCAGCTTCATAAGTAAGTTCAAAGACAGTGATTATAAACCAGTGGGGTGAGGGAGTAAGGTTTCTTTGGATTAAGGTTACGATTTGATTTGAAAAGCGTTGCTCATTTACCAATAAAACTATAACACGGGACTTTCCAATGCATTTGCTTTGCATCTGTCTGCTCCTCACAGCTTCCTGCTGATACCTTCATTTCTTAGTCAAAATGTAGGTAAAATAAGTTTACTTTGCGGTCTTCAGAGCTTCGATAGCAAAGCCACACACATATTTGCATGGCTAATTTTGATTAATTTGTACTATCTCTGAATACCACATTTGCTTTGTAAATGTCATCTCTAGTTTTGGTTGTCTCCAGCAGTTGACAATGCCTTGCTTTTGATTCAAGATGTTTCCAGATGCTTACTGTAGCTTCAAGCTTCTCCAGGTGATTCAAATTGTTTAAAATATCTTTCCTCGGATTTTATTTAATTTTTAAGTTAAATTGCATTTCTTCTGAAAGGAATTATCCCTATGTATTGGTCCATGAAGACAATGACATGATTCAGTCAGTCAGGCTCAAGGGCTTCCCTGTCACCAGGTGGGACAGCCTGCAGCTCCCTCGAGATTCAGAGCTAGGAGCTCACTAAAACTGAGAGCTGACATGAGCCAGCTTAGTAATTTCATAGTGTTTGGAATCCACAACTAAAGGAAGTGGTTTGGAAGGAAATGTTTACAATAGTATATACCTATTTTGTTTCCTTTTTCCTACATAATTTTTCTCACTAATGCAAAAGTTATAAGCAGGTCAGCCAGATAGCTCAGTGAGTAAAGGCACTTCCTGCTTAAGCCTGACCATTTGAATTTGATGTTTTGATCCCTGAAACACATGAAAGATAAAGGAGAGAACCAACCACACAAAGTTCTCCTTTAATGTCCACATACACTCTATGGCAGAAACACATACATGTGTACACACACACACCACCACCACACACCATACACTACATACACATATACACACACCACACAATATACATACATACACACTCACACATACTCATACACATATATACTCACATACGTACTTACACATACACACTCAAACACATACACTCACACATACTCTTTCACACACACATATACATATACACACTCACACACTCTCTCTTACACGCACACACTCACAAATAATAAACTAAAAGTAAAAACTATAGGTATATCCAGAAATGATTGCTATATGTCCCATATATTTGCCTACCTTTACACAAATGCAGTATATATAAACAGCCATTAGTAAGGCAAGTTGTGGGTAGTAACTGTTTCACACAAGAGATCTTACGATTCTCATAATTTAGTGAGCCTATAAAGCAAGATATATAGATTTAAGACTTATTGGAGGCATTTTCAGGAAACTAGGTCACAAGATACGGAATTACATCAAGATTTATTTTCATTTACTCTTCTTGTAATTTGACAAACACAGGCTAAAAATATCCAGGCCTGTCACAACCAAGTATACCATGGCTCTTAAAGTTTGAGAAAAACACATTGACTCGGAAAGGACAGTAAAACACGCCAGTGCCATATAAATGTTTTTAATTGGATTAGTCTTTTTTTTTTAAACTAATATAACTTACTTCTTTAATTTTCTGGCACACATCTTGTCATCAGCCACAGTGACTCATGTCTACAGTGATTTGTTCACGGAGAATCCCCATCTCCCTGGGAGTTACACATCAGAGAAGAAAGCGTTAGAGTGACTGAGGCTGGAGGAAAAAGGAACCTGACTCGGCTCCTTACAATATAAGCTGATCTCAGCAAAGGTGCGGGGCCTCTGGAGAGCCAGGGATGTCATTCTTCCTCTCCCTTCCTATCCAAGTCCAAGGCTGCAAATGAAAGAGGAAAATCCATGGTGTTGGGCCCTGTCATGTTATCATTTAGCCATAACCTAATGACCATAAGCTGCAGGTCTTGAGCAAGTCTTCCCAAACTAAGGTAGTTGCTCATAGTAACTTCCTGGGGTGATGGGTAGAGAACACCATAGAAGGAAGAGCAAACTGATGGGTGGGGTATGTCACCCTAAAGCAGAGGACAGAGTGGAGCACGATAGATTTCTTCCAACCTACCTGGAAAATTCCATAGTCACTACCTTTGGTTTGCTTTGATTTTGAGACAAAATCAGACCCCAGATACACCAGGTTGACTTTGAACTTCTGATTCTCCTGTCTCTACTTCCCATGTGGGATTCACGGGCATAAACTACCAAGCCCACTTTCATGTGGCACTGGAAATTGAACCCATGACTTTCTGCATGACAAGTGAGTGCTCTACCAACCATGCTGTACCACCAGATCCCAGATGCACTATTGTAGACTTGAACATTTCTGTCAGGTACAGGGCACAAATGATCCCACTGTATTGAATTGTAATAAACCACTGCCACCAGGCCCATCAGTTAGAACCAGGGGATCACTAACCAGCTGGGGTATGCACTCTAGACATTTCATGGACCAGCAGGTAACTCAACAGCTTATATTTTAAGTTTTCAGACATTGCTTTTTTCCATTCTTTATTGTAGATATTATCATTAATATTGTCATTCATGATTAAATAGGGAGGGAGAAAGAGGACAATAGAGGAATAAAAGATGCAAGGCAATCAAGTGACAGTGACAAATGTGTCAATCTGAACTGGAGTTTTTGATGTGGGACACAATGAAATGGACATGGTTCAAGAGTGATTTTGGAGCTAGAGCCACTTGAACCTGGGGTCAGTTTGATGCAGTTCTTGAGAAACAGGATACGGAGAACCCCTAGTTTCTGCCATGTCCATCTGGACAGATGTTGGTGCAATGGACTACACAGGCAACACAGGAGGAGGGAGGGTCTGAGAGTGAGGCTTGGTGCATTCAGCTTTAGATCGTTGATTTTGAGAGGCCAGTGGTACACCTAAGGAAATCTCCAAGATGCTGTTGTGAATCACGAGGAGGCAGACAGCTGTGTGAGAAGAGATGCACTACACTTGTTCTCAGCAGCTACAGAAGCCTCTTAAAGATGGCTGGCTGATTGCTGATTAAGTGCATAAGAGCAGAGACTTACATCTTCCATGGAGTATCCACTATCAGCACAAATCCAAGAAAAGATGAAGCTCAGTGTTGATGAATAAAGGATGTACATTATGTTGTTTGTCACATCCTCAAAAGCAACAATCCCCGTGTGGGTAACTATCCTCATACTAGGAATTACTCTTTCGCTGAAGTTGAAACCTCACAAGCCCTGAAAACCATTCTGATGGTGTTTGGTAGGGAAAGAATAGCAATATTTTTGTGTTACAACAACCATGAATAGGACAATTTGATCAGTCAATAACCATTGTATTAGAAGCAACACTGTGTCTTCGACAAACTCACTTCAAAGTGGATGTGTTGGCAGACCATTTCTTCTCCTTGTGTACAAACATAATATCAGAAGCAAAACTTGGAGACACACACACACACACACACACACACCTTAAGGAAATGAAAAAGGATGTCATATTCAGAAAACCATAGAGTGTTCAGCACACCGGATGTCATGGTTTCTGTTCTAAGGCAAAAAAGAAGTGAGAGGTCACTAGATACCAAGAAGTATGGAGTTTGAATTACAGATCCTGAAATCTACTTAGCAGCACAGGTATGACGAGACCCAGGCAGGGGAAACACAAATGCAGGAGCCTCCTCTCACTCACCACAGACACTCCCACTTATTACCTCATCAGCATGGTCCTTTCCAATCAAGTCACCTGATTAGAAGTGGCAACCCCTTCTATCATTCTCTTTGTACCCTTACTGTTTTATTTTTCTTCCAAACACTTCTACACTTCTTTCATTATATATATATAATATATAATATATAATATATAATATATAATATATATTAATATAATATATAATATATAAATAATATAAATAAAAGGAAAGGAAAATACCTAAAAAGTCATTCCAGCTTCTAGCTAAGTTGTTTGGGTTGATGTTGAATATCATCAACCAAGAGAAGTAAAACAGGCTTGAGAAGAAATGAAGCATCAAGCAAGTAGAGAAACTGTGTTTGGTTTTGGTCTTATCCATATTCAGGTTGCTTTTAGGTGAGCACTTCAGTGTGCAGCCACGAATGTGGATAAATTAGGGGTTGTTGCTACTCTTGGCTTAGTTTTTTTGCAGTGGGGTAAGGTCTCATATAGCCCAGACTGGCCTTGAAGTCACTATGTAGCAGAAAATGAGCTTGAATTTTTAATTCTCCAGTTTCTATTGCCCAAGAGATGAGATTACACATGTGCAGAGCCAGGCTTGGCTGGGACTCTAAAACTTGCCATATAGAGATCATCTGAGTTCAAATTCTAGGCAAAACTATGTGATGTTAAGGGGAAATGCTTGAAAGGAGAAGAAAGTGGAGACTCTGCCAGCAGGAAGCAAGAGGAGTGGACAGAGCAAGGAGCCAAGGGACTTCATGGAGGCACCAGAATGAAAGGAAACCAGAGAAGCCTGGCACATACTGACACAAGACAGTGTACTTGCTTTCTTGTTTGTTGTTTTGTTTTGTCTTTCAACACAAAGTTTCTTTGTGTATCCCTGGAACTAGATCTATAGACCAGGCTAGTCTTGAACTCACAGAGCCAGGCTACCTCTGCCTCTTGAGTGCAGGGATTAAAGACATGCACTGATGCGTTTTAATTGAGAACATGGCCAATGATTTCAGGTGCAATAGAAGGTTGTCATGGAAGGATTGGTGAAAAAAATTCAAAGATAATTTTTACAATACTCCAATGGGAGGGACTCTTATTTAGCATTGCATATCATTTACAGAATTGCTGCAATCTCTGTATCTTGTTTCCGTTTAAGTTTTTCCTTCTGAACTTAGATCTAGAGTGGGGAAAATCTGTTTTGGAATTGGCAACCACTGCCATCTCCATGAACAGACATGTTCAAGTCAAGGAGTAGTCAAGGACCCAAGTTGTTTTAATAACACCACTCCAGCAACTCTGCGTGCAGAACAGTAGTCTGTTGTCACTATCCAATAAGCTGCTGTCTTGGGTAAGTAATGGGAATAATATATGAAGTCATTGTTTTGAGTATGATTTATAGTCAGGACTAGTTTGCTTGTCATTGAAGGAAGTAAATGCAGCATTTCCAGATTATAACCAGTGATTCCCTTGAATCTGGGCTAAAGGTGGGAAGATGTTTTCAGAGTTGCAGCTGTCTTTCTTTTCTCCTCTGCTCTCTCAGAGCCACACACCTATGTCCACTCTCGACTCACAAGAAACTCCCTGCTGAAACTGCTATATCTACATCAGGATGAAACACTTCCTCACTAAGTTCAGTAAATTCTGGATTCTGCTATTTTCCCCTGATACCAATCACCTCTACATTCTCCAGAACAACTTATCTTCTTACCCCAATAACACGGTGAAGGTTGTGTCCCCAGACCCAGACTCTTCTGGTGAAATTCTAACCACAGTGGTATTAGGAGATACGTCCTTTTGGAGGCCACTAGGATGTAAGTGAGGGTAAAGCCGTGGTTGACTAAAACATGGATAGCTGAAAAAACACAAAACCAAAGATAAGTGGGGGTGTGTACATAAGCACAGTCATTCCCACATAATTTTAACCACTTCTATTAAGATACCATCTTAATGCCAAAAGAGGGTGGAAAAGCAAGGCGGCCTGGAGAGTGAGAGGGTGCCCTGACTCTCATGATCTTCTGTTCGAGAATAAACGGTGTCTATCACCAGCCGTATCTAGCCCTTGATCCTACTGACAGGGAAGCATCATATTCACTAAAGAACCTCAGCCTCAGGAACTTTTAAAGAGTTTCTTTTGGAAAAATATTCCACTAATTCAATGTTCAAATGTCCACCCAAACTGTTTCTTTCCTCCCTCTAGGCCCCCAGGTGGCTTTGGATGGAGGTAAATGTGTGACTTCTCAGGGACAAATTGCTGGCGGGTATGTGTTCCGACTCCTGCAGGGTCTTCCACAGCTGATGTGGTTCTGAGAGGCTCTATAGCTCCAGAGCTCATGTGGCAGGAGCCTCAGTGGAAGGAGCCAGTTGGGGTCCTTGGGTCACTGAGGACACCGACTGCCTCAGAATCAGTTGGAGTAGTCCTCATAGGACCTGGACTTTACTTTCATGAAAGGAGTGGTTCTAAAGCCTCAAGTGCCCATTCTGGATCATTCTCTGGCTTTGTGCCAGGTCTTACTCTCACATGTATCATCCATGTTTCTGGTCCAACTGAAGACGGCAACAACCCCCCCCCCCCCAGACCTTCTGAACCTTTAGATAAATGAACCTCTTTGTGAAGTGATACCTCAAATATTTCATCCTAGCAATGAAAAACAGACACAGTGGCCTTAGCTGAGAAAGACCTAGTGTTCAGCAGAGCTGTCGAGATGAATGAGAGTCCTCTCTACTTCTTGAGGTATTTTGATTCAGGGAGATTGGGATGAAACCTGAGACCCAGAAAATTCTGTCATAACCTGAACAAAGATAGACACGTGGAAGCCCTAGAAGATCCCATTCTGTCTCCTACCAAGCCCAAAACTTCCTGCTATTTTATTAACACAGGAGAACTTCCTAACCTCAGGATTGTTGTCATTTATATTGACTAAGGTCTCCTGGAGTCCAAGATATAAGGCATCCATCCATGATGAAACTTTGCACCACCAGTAAATATAGTAATACTGCAACTGATTTTTCCCCCTTGATTTTTTTAACTTAGCACATAAAAGTGTAATTCTAATGGAACAGTATATATTATCACTACACGTACATATGTTAAATCAGGTTGCACATATTCAACTCCTCAAATATTTATCATCTTTTTATGCTGAAAACATTCAAAATGCTTCCTCTATCTTTTTGAAATGCACAATCATTTTCCGTAATCTATAGGCAACTGCCTGTGCCATGCTCCCTGCTCTTCATGACTGTGGTGTAGTAACCGTTGGCAGATCTACTTCTTGCCCCTGCAGTCCTCCCAGCCTCTGGCATATCACCATCCTCGTCTACACTCCTATGAGATCAATGTGTTGAGAGCCCGTGTGTAAGTGAGATGATGGAGTGTGTGTCTTTTGTGTCTGGCTTATTTCACTCAATATAATGGTGTCTACTTCTATCCATGTCGTTGCATACCATATGGCTTTATCCTTGGTTTCATTTTAGGGTGTGTGTGTGTGTGTGTATGTGTGCATGTGTGTGCTCATGCATACATGTATGTGTGTGCCCGTGTATGTAAACCAGAGGTCAACCTCAGGTGCCAGTCCTTAGGAGCCATCCACCTTTTATGGAGACAGAATCTGTCAATAGGACTAACCAATTAGGCTAGACAGGCTGGCCAGTGAACCCCAGCTTTTTATATCAGCTCTTGGAATCAAACTCATGACCTAATGTTTGGGAGGCAAGCACTTTACCAACAAAGCTACCTCCCCAGTGTGGGATCTCATCTCTCTTATGGATAAGTAGTATTCCATTATATACATATACCACATTGTCTTTGTCTGTTATATATTGATAAACAGCTAGGTTGATGCTGTAAATTGGCTGTTATGAATGGTGCTGTATTGAACATGTGCGTGCAGATTTCTCTTTGACGTATAGTTTCATTTCCTCTAGATATATATAGCAGCATTTCTCCATCATGAGACAGTTATATTTTCAGTCTTTGTGGTGCTTCCATACTGTTTTCCATAGCAACTGTACTAATTTCCATTCCCACCAACAGGATGCTAGGGCTCCCTTTGCTCTGTGCCTGTGCTTGTTCCCTTTCATCCTTTACTGGGGGGAGATGATGTTTCCGTTGTGGCAGTTATTGGCATTGTTTTCATATATCTATTGGCTACTTGTACATCTGCTTAGACCTATGCCCCTTTAAAATCAGTTGATATTAGCTTTCTGTTGAAGCTTTTAAAATTCTTTATACAGTCTAGATAAAGAACTCTTCTCAAAACTTTACAAATATTTTTTGTCCTTTTTACAGGTCATTTATACGCCCTTTCTGATTTCCATTGCTAGGAGGAAGCATCTTGATTTGATATGTTAGTCTTCTCATCATGTTGACCAGATACCTAACATGAACAACTTGAAAGAGAATTCACCAGTGCACCATTTCAAATGTCTCAGACTTGGTGTCTCTACCACAGAAGCAGAAACGTGTAGATGTGAAAGGCTACATTTCATGCCTCACGGTGGACAGGGAGCAGAGAAGCATAAAGGGGGGACTGCTCTATTACTTACATCCTGAGGTATGTCCCACATCTTAAAGCTCCCAGGACTTTCCAAGACATCGCCCCATCTAAAGGCTGAGGATTCAGTGCATCTGCCTACAGGGATAATTACACTAAAACAGTAGCCCTTGTAAGAGGCTGTCCCAACTGTGGGAGCTGCTATGTATTTTTGAGGGTCAGGATCTGATTGAAATTCTAGGTAGCAACTTCCAATACTTTTCTGCATAAAAAAAAAAAAACAAATCAGAGAAGGGGCTGCACAATCTAAATACAGCACACTCTGAAGCTGCTGAAAGAGGTCAGGGTGACCTTGGCCCCACATCTGACCACATGCCTAAGGCCAATAGCAGCTTGGGTGCTAGAACCATGCTCTGGGGCCACCCATCCATGTAAACCATGTGGACATTGAGCAGAACCTGGTGACATGCCTATAACAACTGTACAAATACACTTCTTACCCAGCCAAGTCTCACGGGCACAGAATAACCTGGGTGTCTTATGGTTCTTAAGGAGAAGAAATTGAAACTGGACAGGTTTTCTAGCACCATCAGAAGCACTGCATAGTCAGCATATGAAGAATACTGGGAGTTCTCTTCTTTCCCCTGTTGAGCATTTTCTTCTTGAAGAATAAAAACTTACAAAGGAAGAGAAGGGGAAAGGATTTACGAAGACTTACACTCATAACCTGTATTACCTGGACCAGGTCTATCAGACATGGCAGTGTTTGAGAAGGCTGCTTGTTACTCCCATGTACGCTAAAATATCAGTGTAAGCACAGTGCCTACCATCCTGTGGAATAGGCTGTTCATGCTACTGCATTTTTACAATCTGACACCAACTCGCTATGCTTTATGAAAGCCAGCCACTTCTTTTTTGGTCGTGTTATTTTTGGTCAAACTAGAAAAATCTCAGCCACAGATGATACTCCTGAAGCTGGAAGACACACGCCAGAGCCTTATCATCAGGTGACATAGACTAAGATCTTCATCCCCAGTTCTCCTATAACAAGAGAGTAATGTTAGTAATGTCCACTATGGATGGCCTGCAAGCTTGCCAGGACACTGGCCAGGGTTTCATCTGATCTCCATAGGATCTGGAGCTTGGATCAGGAGAACTCCGTCTTGCAGGGTCATCTCTGGGTAAAAAGAGAAAGCCACAGAAGATAAGAAGTCAACAGTCCTCAAGTCCTCTGGTCTAAGAAAGACATGAAATACAATGTTAGGTGGTGGTGAAGTCTAGACTGGGGCTATAGGTGATGGTAAAAAAGGACAAGCAGAGGAACAGGAGTACTTATGCCAGAGGATAGGAAAACGGGCATTCTGCAGTAGAGGACAGAGCTGGAAGACAAAGAGTACACATAGGACATGTATAGCTAGGGGGGAAGATATAAGAGGCGAGCATAGTCTTTGCCAAAGACCAAAGAGCACAAAGGCACATGGTCTCAACCATAGATGGGGGTCCATTAACCTATCTCTGAAGTCACAGACAACACCAGATGTTATGGATGGTGAGAGATGCCCCACCTCAAGTGCCACAAAACATCAACAACAGTATCCGTTCTTATGCTCCTGAAGGAATATTCACACCAAGACACAAGTAAACCGAGCTGGCAGCGAAGATAGATTTCAGTGGGGGACCGACAAGCCTTGAAGACCAGCTAAACACTGGTAGTAAGGAAAGCTCATGATGGTGTGGGCTGAGCAAAACTCATGAACCAGGACCTTTAATGTCTGCCACTGGTGATGCTTTCTGGAATGGAAGCCTGATATCCTACAGTTGTGTGTCTTCTCCTGGCCCTGGATATACTCTAGAAGTTTCTTATCCAAGCATTCCTAGGAATGTAGGCCTTGAGGATCTGCCAAGTGTTCGGCTTCATCAGCCTAGCACTCAGGCCAGAGTAAAGCCTGGTGCTGACTGCCCTGCCCACAGTGCATCACGATGACATTTCTGTGGTTTAGGCAGTATTAGTGAAGGCAGTCAGCCCCTCTCCATGCTAGTCTGACCCCTGACTGAGTTCTCCCTGATCTTCATAGCTTCAGTGACTTGTCCAGTCTCTGGGGTACACAGAGTCCCCCTATGGCAGCTGGATGTAACACAGACTGAAACCAGAGTCAATTGCACTGGGCACAGGCCTCTGACTGGTACTGTTCTAGAGAAGCACCTGGGGACCACTAACTTGGCAATAGCTGTGCTGCTTGAGGTTGAAGGACAGGTGCAGACAAGTCCTTAGCCATGAAGGCTGACACTGAATTGGGTCATTCTCACTGTCACAGAGGTCTATGCTATCTCATAAGTAAAATAGGTATGCCCCAGACTTACTCTAAAGCCAGAAATCATGAGAACAGTACTCAAGGACTGCCACACATGTCTCTTCAGGATGCCAGGGGAGCTGAGAGACTCCGTCTATGAAATCCATACTGCACACAGGTCATTAGCTTCTACTAGCATTGAGTCTCAGCACGATGGCCCTCACTGGGCTCCAAAACAAAGCATAGGCTAGTTTTAATGCCCCACTCCCTAGCTCTTCTACCAAGGAGTGGAAGCCTAATGCCATTTCAATGGATCAGTCTATGGGTATCAGTCCGATGGTGGTAAGGTTCCAGGCATCTTCCCAGTACTGGGTTAAGCCATGATGAACAGCCTGGAACTGAGTTTTAAGTCTAAAACCTGAGCTCAATCCTCTCTTCCTCTTGCTAAATGCCATGCATAGTTGTAGGAGAGACACTGCAGGCAATCCTTTCTGCCTTCTTCCAGATGTCCCTTCATCTCCTTCTATGTCCTTGACTTCCCCAGCAGTTTTGGAAGCCATCTGATGCATAAGCAGATGTTGAACTTGATGCTTCCGTGGAGAGGATCCCCTTCAGTTGTCATCTTGCCCGACTCTGATACTGCAACTTGTAGACAGTAGTAGGATTTTCAAAGCAGAACTGAGGAGACAATAGGAGAAAGGACAGGAGGAGGAGTTTCTGAGAAAAGCCACACTCGAAATCCTTATAAGGAAGGGGAACAAATATCCTGAAGGAAAAAAAGAATTTTGGTATGACTCAATGTTGCTAAAAGCTATGAAAAACTGAAAATGTTTAATTCGTTTTAAAAAGCTGCTGGTGAAAGGCATTTGCTAATTATCTTTATAAAAACATGTGTCTTAAATGTCACATAAAATGTTTGTTTCTATGCTGTAAATATCAAATAATAAAGATATTTATAGCACCTTCTGATGTATTTGAAATGAAGTGTTGTATGTAATAAATAAACATTTTTATATCCCTTAATACCAATTTTAACAAACCTCCACCCCAAACATTTAAATCTCACTAAAGGAAAAATAACCTTATAAAAGTTAATCCCAACCTTTCCAGCCTAGTTCTTCAAGAAGAAACAGCCTATCATGTCATGCTAAGTTAGACCACAGTTTCAAGACAATCTAAGATTTTAGTAGCTCTACACACTTGAATACATTTTTTCACTTATAGATGTGTTAAACATGAACCAGCCTGGGAGTCCTGTGGACCCCTGTATCCTATAATATGAAGGCCACTGGTCTTATTAGGCTTTGTCAAGAACTGGCAACCTGGGCTGGAATGGTGGTTCAGTGGCCAAGAGTATATAGTGTTCTAGAGAACCTAAGTGGAGGCCTGTAACTCCAGCTCAAGATGAATGTTTAACACATCCATCTGACACCCTTCTGGTCTTCACAGGCAGCTTCACCCACATGCACATAGACACACATAGGCACATAATTAAATATACAATAATTTAAAAAACTGGTGGCTTGTCTATAGTCCACCCTCTTTTACCTTTTCTTAGATTATGGATTACTTACATGAATTTTGTTCTTTCAGGAACTGGCTGTCTTTCATAATTCACTCTGCCAGAATGTTCTTTCCTACCACCTCCACCTACTCACATTCTACCTGCTTCCTTTTCTGCCCTAGAGGATTTCCTTCAGGATGGATTGACTGAAAATGACAGCACCCTGCTCTGCATCCCCAACCCTTTTTCCTAGGTGACTCCAAGGACACATCTCATGTCCTATTCTGGGTGGTGATGATACCAGAGCACCTCTGTCCAGCTGACTCACAACGTCTTTGCAAAAACTTGACAACATATTAGAGGTATTCAATTACCAATACTAGAAGAATTCATGAGCAAACAGAAAAGAGCACACATGTCAATGGATAAGTGGGTGGAGCTCTCTAGCATCCACTTAAATGGAAGACCCCCTTTCCCTCCCAATAAGCCCCCAAGGTAATCTTGTTTCTTTTATGATACCTTTCATGGCCCCATGGGTCTACAGCTAATACAAAAATAGATCAGCTATATAGAGGTCAGAGTTGGTAAGAATTGTCCCCAATTAAAAGAGGATTCATACAGGAGTCTGCAAGAAACAGGAGTACCCAGATGCTTAAGGAAGTTTGGGAGTGGCTTACTGATTTGGCCACTGCTAGTAAAAAGACTTGGTAAAATGACTTTGTATCTAATACTCATAGAGAAACGTGACCATTGCAACATTGCAAGTATGATCAGATGAATCTCACTCATCACTAGTGATGGCAGCATCCCATCAAGAAATCATAGGACCAGTGTCCCAAAGGTCCCTTCCTCTTCAAGTCAAAACATACTACTTTAAAGGAAAGGAAGAGAAGCAAGAAGAGAGGAGAAAGGAAAATGGACACTTCAAAGAGAGAAGAGGGATTGTATTTGCAGGAGGCTAGCTATGGGGAAACGAAGAACACAAATGCGCGTGCACGCACACACACACACACACTCATGGTATTTCCTGATCTTCACAACTTTCTCATGTGATCAGATAGACAAAGAGTATTTGACTATCTCTTCTTGAACATGAAGAGGACTCCTCCTAGGTACAGCACAAAGCAAGCAGGTTCAGGGAGGGCCTTTGACCTTAGTTACCCCTCAATGAATGGCTCTTTCAGGTTGGATCTCACAGCCAACTGTGTTGCAGAAGACCAAGCTGGCTATGGAATAATGGAGCGGGAGAGCTGTCACCTTCTCAAGGCTAGGAAAGTGCAGCTCTGGCTAGCACCATCCCTCACACCTCAGCCTGAGCCTCAGCCACTCTCCAGAGCCCCCTTTTAAACCTGAAGAGTATCTGGCTGGCTTCCTTCCAGAGGGATGTGACTCCTGCTATGATCAAAGCTGGGAATCCAGGGGTTTGGAAAGAACAGCATCTGCTTTAGCATGCTACCATGGCTGTGAGAGCAGGCTCCATTCTGTCATCCTGTTGACAATGACAATGACAATGACAATGAATATGGAAAAAAAAATCCACTCATAAAGAACCCATGGTGGATTTGGAAACTATAGACCCTTCCTGCAGTTTTGTCTGGTGGGGAATGTGTGAGAGGGAGTGACAGTTAGGAAGTGGGTTAAAGAGGCATGTAAGCAGACAGTGAAACCCTTAGCATGCTGTAAACAATCGTGAAGACAAGGTCCCAGGGGAGTCTTTGGGGAAGCTTTTACAAGGAGAAGTAGCTCTTGCCCACAGGATACGAGAGCTGCCTTTTTGGGGTCTTTAAACTCAGTCAACAATAACAAGAGAATGGCACTAAACATTGTCAGACGGGATCAACAGAAAGGCTCTGAAGGGCTTGTGGCTCCTCATAGTTTAATCCAACTAAGTTCCCTCCTAATTCCACACTCTCTTCCTGAGTTCCATGTTCTGACCCTGGAAAGGGGGTACGTACTGGGGCTTAGGTCAAAGGAAGGAAAGGTCAAGTGTGGAAAGAAAGAAGGAACTATCTGGATTTTGATTGGTCTGAAAGATATGGAACTATCCTTTACTATCCCTCAACATTCTTGTAAGTACAGAGAAGTCTGGTGACCTTCCAGAAATACAAAGTATCCATTCTGCAAATATTTATCTATATCCTTGCTTGATTTGTATCAAGCCCTGGGAAACAGTGATAAGCACAGCAGTCATTCATCTTAAAGGGCTCAAGTGTCTGGTGAGGATGGGAGGATGTTAGCAGTGGAGTAAGGAGATGGCTTCTCATGGGAAAGCAGTAGGGTGAGTGCCATTGATCAACTGCAGAGCCTGGAGTGGCCACTTGACCTCTCTGTGCCTGGTCTTCATCATAAATGAAATCATAGTAGCACTTCTGCCCTTGGGATGATACAAGGCGTGAATGAACGTGTGCTCAGAGCTGTGCAGGACATGGACAGTCACAAGAGTTTGCTCTTGCAGTATTGACATTACTATGTCGGTGTTGACCACGAGTGAGGAAGATATTCTTTAACAGTGTGCTTTGCCAAACCAGAAAGCCCTCCTAGAGGAGGTCACCCAACCTGAGCAGTGGCAAATGGCTTGGGGTATTAGAAAACCTGGGGTGAGGAGAAGGGAAAAGAAAAGAGGGACAGAGGTTGCACACACAGGTGGCATGTGGCAGAGCCCAGCAAGTAGAAAGCAGAGACCAGTTTCCTTTAGTTGCAGAGGTAATTTTGAAGATGAGGCCAAGGGCTGAAGATAAACTTTAGAGTCTAATGGTTCATGTCAAGGAATTTGGATTTTTAAAAATCTGCTTACAAAACAATTATTTCTGAGGCGCTCTTTAAGCTGTTGTAGGAAAGGTGAGCTGAACAAGGAAACAAAGGACAGTCTACTTCATGGTCAGTTTCTGCTAGTAAGAATGGAAAGTTAAGTGTGGCTGATGTTCTGAAGACACGTGGCCTTGGCTACTGCAGATCTCTGGGGTTTGGTTAATAATAACTGCTCCCCTCTGAGACTTTTGTGGCTGCTGTTGTTGGGATTTGAAGTGACTCCCCTCAGCCCACATGCCAGGGTTATAGTCTGCTGCTCCAGAAGCTATTGTCATATATACTAATGATCTGGACAGCTGGTCACTCAGGGAACAGCTCCTGATTAACTCAAACCGTTTTAATAATTCTCCACACTTCCCACTGATTGGCTGCAGTGAGGATGCACTCTGGCCAAAACCCTGACCAGAGACATGAGGAAACAAAGGAGGCTTGTGGAAAAAGCACTCCTCACTAAAAGCAAAACACGAGATAGCATGATGGTTTTTTTCTCTCTACACAATGACTCCGAGAATCACATGTCCGTTAGCACACTCAAAATATGTAAGGTATTACATATGTATATAATATAGTTAATAGTTTTGTTCAGTTGAAAATAAAAAGATTTTTAGCAACTTTCTAAACTTCTAAATTTCTAAATTTCTAAACACATAAATGTGGAAGGAGGGGCGTTGTGGCATTTTGAGCAGATTAGAAAGCTAAGGCAGATGAATTGGTGTATGTTAGGCCCCCTAAATGAGCAAGAATGACCATCTATACTACAAAAGTCAGTGCCTCTATGGAACCATGATGATTGGACTATTGTACTGGTGACATTGCACACATCCTTTCCTTCAGCAGGATGAAAAAGACAGTGCCTATGCCTGATGTTCTGCATCTCCGACAGTACTATGGATAATCTCAGAGGACCAAATGCAAAGAACCTCCCTCAGATGGAACAGCGAATTCTTAAATCTGTTCCTCAATGAGCACTGCCCACTGTGTTTTCTGCTTTGAATCAATTCCACCTTGTCATCCCTATGATAACTATATTCTAGATGCAGTAATCAAACTACATTTAGTAATATAAATGTAGTACATTTATAATCAAGTGCTCGTGAGATGCACAGAATGGGACAAAGCAGCAGCATGCTACCTCTAGCATCAGTGAGGTAGCCTGGAGATCTGCTGACCCCAAAATTCTGGGGATAAAATTTCCTTATTAGGAAAATGAGGCTCCATGTGGAGAGGTACCTGCACAGAGGAAAGAGGCATGAGGCATGCCTCATTACTTCTGCCTAAGAACATTGACGACAGAGTACATTTTAGTGGCTATATTGGGAATGGAAGGAGATCAGGGTACGTTCAATCTCAAACCACCAGTAAGCCTGAAGTATTTGAAAGTTTAGTCAGAGAATTGACAATTTTTTTGCATGAGTGAACTTAGCTGAATAGTCCTTTCAGAAGAAAACGGACCCAAGAGGCTGAGTCTAGCATTTCTGAAAGTTCATGTGCATGTGTGTGTAAAGCCCAGAAAGCCAAGAATTAGTCAGCTCATGGTCCCCTCAGGTCAGCTCCCCCTCTGAAGAACCCTACTCACTTCACCTGCTGACATGCCCCCCTCCACACACACACACTCTGGGTGAAGCATAACTTGGCAAGTCTTCTCCCTTAAACAACTCAGGCTACCTTGAGATTTGTAAGGACACCAACCTCCCAAGGAAGTATGCTTTCATAGAAATATGCTTTGGGAAGCTGAGATACCCCTTCTACATATCTAGAAGGTGGCAGCCTTTGAATTAAGATTTGCCTGCTGCTATTGACTCTTAGACCGCTATTTTAAAAGCTAAGACCCAAAGGATATGTACTGTTTTTCTTGTCACTGTGACCAAACACCCAACAGAAGCAATTTAAGACAGAACGGGGTTATTTTGGCTCCCAGTTGGAGGGTACAGTGTATCATGGTAGGAAAGACATGGCAGCGGGATCATGTAGCAGCTGCTAACATTGCATCTACCACCAGGAAAGAGATGAACAGTGCCTGGTGCTCGCTGGCTTTCTCCCATCCGGAACTGCAACTCACGGATGGTTCCACCCATGTTTCAAATGGATCTTTCCATACGTCTCCAAATCTAGTCTAGAGACAGGCTTGTAGGAATGCACAGAGGTTTGTCTCTTAGATTGTAGATCTGCTCAACTTTATAATATGTATGAGCCATCACAGGGACTGTGTGAGAGGAAGAACAGATCAGAGACTCTATCTTGATATCTGAGCAGCTCAAAGAAACTCATAAGGCTGTATTTATGAGGGATCCTGCTCTGAGGGATGTGTGAGGCCCCTCTATCCTTCTTGCTATTCCTGGGGCCCAGCTGGAGTCCTTGACAGCCTGACAGCCTAGTGGGAAAGAATAAGCCTTGGTGTAGAGACCCCTGAGAAAGGGGAGACTTGGCTATGCTTAGAGCTGTAGAAGGAATTGAGGTTACTTGGAAAATATAGGGCTGTTTTAAGAAGAATCTATGTCTCCTCCATGTTCTCCAAGCCTGTTGCAACTGGAAGCCATCTCTCAATGATTACCTGCCTGGTGCTGACAGTTTTTAGCTCCCTAATGTCCCCAGGAAAGCAATCTCCTTCTGTTTTGTCTGACTAATTAGTATTCACAGTAAGCCCACCCTCGACATACACCAACACACACACACACACACACACACACATACACACACACACACACACACACACACTCAGCATAACAGCAACAGACACACACATGCTGTAGGACTTTCAATTTGTGATATTTTGAGACCTAAGTGGTCTGGGCTGGTGGGGGGAGGTCTCACCAATCTAAGGAAGTGAGTTCACAGGCTTTGCTCTTGCAAACATCCAGATTGAGCCCAACAGTCCACAGTTATAGCACACACACCAGGCCTTATTCAAATTCTCAGAGGGTAATAGGTTTCACTTAGCTCTTAACAAGTTATCCAACACTGTGGCTGTGCAGCTCTTTCTTCTACTTATAGCTGGCTGCACACATGCTTCATTTGTTTATGCCTTGGGTGTATTTTTGGTGTGTCTGAGTCTCTCACAATCTTTGAAAAATTAATTCAAAGAGTGAAAAAAAATAGTAAGGTAAACAGTGCTCTCTCTGTCCGGCTCTGCTCTCTGTGTGCTTCAGCAGGAAATGCATTTCTGACACTTTAAAAATGAGCAATCACATGTATAATCAACTTGGTTAAAACTTCCTTCCTGGTAACTGCAGCACTTCCTCTGCATCTGGGTATGAAGGGAGCCCCAGAAAAGCGGAAGAGTCGAGAGGTGCCCCGGTATGTTTGAATTCTTTTTTGTTTTCATAAAGTAAACAAATGACCCTTCCTCAGCATCACCTCCAGGGCTGTACCAGGTACTACTGCTTTCTGTTGTTTGCTCTTTGCTTGGTATGACTCGGAACAGTAACACTTCCTTCTCAGCTAGAATATTTTTGTCTGAAACCATTGCCGGTTCAAGATGAGCCAACCCCCGAGCGTCTGAGTTTCCTTGTCTCACCGAACTTAGGCTGTGTATATTCACAAAGTTCCGTCCAGCAAGGACTCGCAGGTGCATTAGTTCTTTCTGTTTTTGTTTGTGAGGAAGGGGGCAGCCACAGAGCCCGAGACGGACAGGCTCCAGAGTCTTACAAGTGCATGCTTGGGAATTCTGTCCAGTCTGTCCAGACAGTTTTTTTGTTTTTTGTTTTTTGGGGTTTTTTGTTTGTTTTTTTTTGTTTTTGTTTTTGTTTTTTTTGTAAGAGGACAAAACTGCTTAGTCCCAACGATGAGGAAACCCAGTGAGTATTGGTCAGCTTTTTCTCTTCTGTGCCTTGTATCATGCTATAGTGTGAGCTCCTGCTGTCACTGAGACAGATATTGAGTTATATTTGTATGTTTAAATTTGGACATGTTTTATTTTAAGTTCATGTCAGTATCAATATAGCTTATGATTCTCCTTTTCTCTCTGTTGGTTATTCTACAATGTACCAAAAGACCAAAGTGGATGTTTTATGCTACCAAGCAACAGTTGTTTGGGACAGTTGGTTTCATTTATTTACTAAGTATAGCTTCATTATATTTTAAGAGGAGGGAGAATTGACTTTTAAAATAGCTTAACCCAAGAACTGTACATAAGTTGAGATCCTGAGAAACTTGTCTTTTATGGCTTTTAATCAAAATCTCCTTTTGGGTATATAATTTGCACTCCACTGTTCTTCGGGAAATAACTAATTACAGCTCTCGTTAACATCAGTTAGAGAGTAAATGATATTTTCTGAAATATTTTGTTTCAATATTTAAATACGGTTTAGAATATAATGTAGTACCAATGTAGCAATGCTAAATATTAAAATCAAATTTCTATGAATCATTTTTTATGGATTATTTTTTAGTTTTGGTTCTCTTAGCATTTCAGTCATTATTTGATGGGCTCATAGTTACATTTAAATGCTTTGTAGAGGGCAAATACTTATATATGGGTAATATGACAGGGATAAACTTGTAAGTTCCTGCTATACAGATGAAACTATTAGGACAAAAAAAACTGAATTATTGTTTAGGGTCATGGGAGGGCAGGAATCATGTCTTCTACTGTGTCTCCTCTAAAGCAGAGGCCAAACCAACTGGCTCAGTTAAAATTACCTAAAAGCTCATATTGGGAAAGTCCAAGTATGGTGACACCTCCCCCTGCCCTAATATAGCAATGATAGCTGGAATGTTCCACATTCTATGATCAAAATGGTATGTGTCTCCAAATGATTACAGTCTTTACCAATTGTGCTGCTTTTGAATTTTATGAATGAAACCACTAGCTTTCTTATATAGAAAGAAAAAAATGAAAAAAAAAAGAAGACAGGAAGTTGACTAGGGAGACTGGGTTCAGACAGTTTGAAAATAGAGTAGATGAAGCAAGATTGGGTGTCTGGGTTAGAGAAGTGTGAGACTGAACAAAGGAAACACATTGGCTTGTTCTGAAGTGATGCTCGGGGTCTCACACGGCACCTTAGGGACTAGGCCTTTGTCCTCCACTGCATTGTGTTATGCATCTGTGTGCTTCAGGATACTTACACACAGTTGCCGTTTTGAGCCGGTAAATGTCTGACACTGTGCTAGATGAGTGTTTTACATATGTTTTGTGCACATGTGTGTGAGGGTGGCGGTGTATGTGTGTGGTGTGAGCATGCATGTGTGCAGGTGCACAAGTACACCTGCAGAGGACAGAGGAGACTCTCTCCACCTTATTCCTTTCAGACCTGGTCTCTCACTGAATGTGGAGCTAGGTTGGTGGCCAGTAAGCCTCAGTGAGTTCTCCGATCTCTGCTCATCTCCCTTCCAACACACACACACACACACACACACACACACACACAGAGAGAGAGAGAGAGAGAGAGAGAGAGAGAGAGAGAGAGAGAGAGACCTACCCCTAGGGTTACACAGGGGACAATGCTTATATGCGTGGTAGGATATGAGCTCTAATATATAAACCTAATGTTTGTACAGCACGTACTTTTATCCACTGAGCCATCTCTCCAGCTCCATAGTGCTTTACAAATTTTTAATTGAAACATTGCACGCACGTGCGCACACAGACACACACACACACTCACAAAACTAAAGAGAATGTGCCAACATGTTTTAAAAAAAAAAAAGTGCACTGCCTTATTTAACTTTTGCCTCTACCCTCTAGGTATAAGTAATCAAATTGACATACAAGAATCTCACAGATTAAGTAGGCCACATCACTTAGACAGTAAGTGACTAGCAGAGATTCATGTCCAGACCCACACTGTTAAAGACAGTGCACCTCTATCTTTCTTGGTACCTCCAGGCCTTGTGCTCACATCAACCCACCACAACTTCCCTCTGCCATCGTACAGGTATGTACAGAAAACAGCATCTCTTGACAAAGCTCTGTTTCTCCACTCCCAGGTCACATAGGGCATGGAGCTGGAGAACTATGAACAACCGGTGGTTCTAAGAGAGGACAACCTGCGCCGGCGCCGGAGGATGAAGCCACGCAGCGCAGCAGGCAGCCTGTCATCCATGGAGCTCATCCCCATTGAGTTCATACTGCCCACCAGCCAGCGCATCAGCAAGACTCCGGAAACAGCGCTGCTGCATGTGGCTGGCCACGGCAATGTGGAGCAGATGAAAGCTCAGGTGTGGCTACGCGCCCTGGAGACCAGTGTGGCTGCGGAATTCTACCATCGATTGGGTCCGGACCAATTCCTCCTGCTCTACCAGAAAAAGGGACAATGGTTTGAGATCTACGACAGGTACCAGGTGGTGCAAACCCTAGACTGCCTGCGTTACTGGAAGATGATGCACAAAAGCCCTGGCCAGATCCATGTGGTACAGAGACATGTACCTTCTGAGGAGACCCTGGCTTTCCAGAGGCAGCTCACCTCCCTGATTGGCTATGACGTCACTGACATCAGCAATGTGCACGATGATGAGCTAGAGTTCACGCGCCGCCGTCTGGTTACGCCCCGTATGGCTGAGGTGGCTAGCCGGGATGCCAAACTCTATGCTATGCACCCTTGGGTGACGTCCAAACCTCTCCCAGACTACCTGTCAAAAAAGATTGCCAACAACTGCATCTTCATCGTCATCCACCGCGGTACCACCAGTCAAACCATCAAGGTCTCCGCGGATGATACTCCTGGCACCATCCTCCAGAGCTTCTTCACCAAGATGGCCAAGAAGAAGTCTCTAATGAATATCCCGGAAAATCAAAGTGAGCAGGATTTTGTGCTGCGGGTCTGTGGCCGCGATGAATACCTGGTGGGTGAAACGCCCCTCAAAAATTTCCAGTGGGTGAGGCAGTGCCTCAAGAACGGAGATGAAATACACCTGGTGCTTGACACGCCTCCAGACCCAGCCCTAGATGAGGTGAGGAACGAAGAATGGCCGCTGGTAGATGACTGCACTGGGGTCACCGGCTACCACGAGCAGCTGACCATCCACGGCAAGGACCACGAGAGTGTATTCACGGTGTCTTTGTGGGACTGTGACCGAAAGTTCAGGGTCAAGATCAGAGGCATTGATATCCCTGTCCTGCCTCGGAACACGGACCTCACTGTTTTCGTGGAAGCAAACATCCAGCATGGGCAACAAGTCCTTTGCCAAAGGAGAACCAGCCCTAAGCCCTTCACAGAAGAGGTGCTTTGGAATGTGTGGCTGGAGTTTGGCATCAAAATCAAAGACTTGCCCAAAGGCGCCTTATTGAACCTACAGATCTACTGCTGCAAAACCCCATCACTGTCCAGCAAGGCTTCTGCAGAGACGTCATGCTCCGAGTCCAAGGGCAAAGCCCAGCTTCTCTATTACGTGAACTTGCTGTTAATAGACCACCGTTTCCTCCTCCGCCACGGGGACTATGTGCTCCACATGTGGCAGATATCTGGCAAGGCAGAGGAGCAGGGCAGCTTCAATGCTGACAAGCTCACATCCGCAACCAATCCAGACAAGGAGAACTCAATGTCCATTTCCATCCTGCTGGACAACTACTGTCACCCCATAGCCTTGCCTAAGCACCGGCCCACCCCTGACCCAGAAGGAGACAGGGTTCGAGCTGAAATGCCCAATCAGCTTCGAAAGCAATTGGAGGCAATCATAGCCACAGATCCACTTAACCCTCTCACAGCAGAGGACAAAGAACTCCTCTGGCATTTTCGATATGAAAGCCTGAAGCATCCAAAGGCATACCCTAAGCTGTTCAGCTCAGTGAAATGGGGACAACAAGAAATTGTTGCCAAAACATACCAGCTGTTAGCCAGAAGGGAGATCTGGGATCAAAGTGCTTTGGACGTTGGCTTAACCATGCAGCTCCTGGACTGTAATTTTTCAGACGAAAATGTAAGAGCCATTGCAGTTCAGAAACTGGAGAGTTTGGAGGACGATGACGTTTTACATTACCTTCTCCAGCTGGTGCAGGTAGGAGCTGGTGGTTAGCAGGAACTACTCTCAGAGAGCTTATTTGCATGTACACAGGCACCCTCTTCAGTAGTCATCCCGTACCCTTTGTTCAGTTTCATGATCAGTCAGCCTAGTGCCGATGAAGCCACGTCAAAAAGTAGTAAATGCTTCCATTGACATTTTTTTTGTTTCGTTTTTACTGTCTTTGAGGGTTTGCCAGCAATAATTTGAAAGACACCAGGAGAATTGTCCCAGTTGAAATTACACAGTCCTCATTAATTATTTAAATGATAGACTGAACTAGTTGCAAACTTCCTTGGGCCAAGGCTCATGATTTTCATGGTGTGTCTGTGTGTGTGTGTGTGTGTGTGTGTGTGTGTGTGTGTACTGTGTCATTTGATTCCACTGTCACCTATGACGGTGGTCGAATTACAATTTGGATTTGCATTTAATACATATGGAAATTGAGATACAAGGACACTAAGTTGTATGTCCAGGGCCACATATTTTAAAAAGCAATGGACTAAAATTAAAGGGCTGACTGACCCCAGGCTTTATCCTTTTTTTCAGCTTCAAATATCTTGCATAAATCTAGCATCAGGATAATGCAGGTTGGAGATATTTTTAATCTCTGCCTGTGTTTATTATGATTTGTAAAACAACATGTTGTATCTGGATAGAATCTTCTAAACACTCTTTTTAAATTCTTGAGTGTTGTTATAGGTATACATTGAGACATGATCATATATACCTCTAATTTCTACTTCAGATTCTCTTCCTGTCCTTATTAATATATCTCCTTGTCAAGTTAATGTCATTTCCCCCTAATAACTGCTAAGTCCAATTAGTGTTGTCCACATGTTCATGGGTGTAGCACCTTTCATGAGAGCAGAGCCACAGTGACCACATCTTCCAAAAAGAAGGATTCTTTTTTCTCTCCTAGCAACTTTCCACTGCCACTAGCTCCTTAATAAGCGGTAGAGTCGAGAGATCATCTACCTACCCCATCTATGGCAGAACTTTGGCTGGTTTGATCCTGTACAGGTGATCACAGTTACTCTGAGTTCATGATGACTTTCAGGCCTACTCCACAGGGAGAAATGTCATTCTTAAGATCATAATTCTGGTCAAAAGCCCATGGCTGGGGAGGTCATAGGCCCTACGGTAGGTAGAACGAGCTATTGTTATTTTACTAAACAGTGTGCTGAGTAGAATCTTGGTAGCTGCCCTCTTTAAACAGGCAGGAGACTAGTTTCGCTCAGTTCCCATGATGCTATGTGAGGTTCTGTGGGGTCATCAAGCGATATGCCTGAGATTGAGCTGGGTTATTAAAGAGCGACAGTTCTGCTTAAATCTTAAATTGCATTGCTTGACAGGAGAAAGGAAAGTAAGAGGTTGGGGCAGGGGTGAATGGTACTGTACAGCACAGATTGTTCATTCCTTAGTTCAACAACTTCTTCAGTAAGAAGACAAACATTCAGACTTGCTGCAGCACACACAAACACACACCATGTGTTTAATAACAAATTATGAAATTACGACAAGGGCTTCTGGGAATACCATAGAGTACTAATAGCAAATAGGGGCCCGGGTGACACTTAATTGTGATTAATGCATCCAGGGAAACTTCAGAGCAGGCAGTGCTTGGTCTGACAATCTTTGCATTGTCATTTTCCAAAGTAAACTTTGCAGAATTCAAAAATAGGTAACATTTTTCTTGAAAAATATTTTAGGTGAAAGAGGTCGATCAGCCTTACTGATTCTGGATGTGTTGGCTTATATTCATTTGTGCAGCGATTTGAAACATTTTTTTTTTTTAGCTCCAACTAAATGACTCACTGCTGGTTAAAATGGTCTCCCAGTTGCGATCTGCATCACTGATGTAGAAGTGAAACATGAAGAAAGACCAGCTCCCGGGTTAGAAACCTGAAATACATTTAAAGTGAGTTCTGTTGACTGAGTAACCGCGTTCTCAGAACTCAACTGAGGTGCAGCTCTATGGCACCTGCTTAACCACACCCAAAAGAAGCACTTTTGAAAAGAGAGCTAACATTGAAACATTAAGGTCAGGATTGATCAGGTCAAACTGGAAACCCAGAGTGAGAAGAACTAGCAACACAACAAGAAGACTTCAGGCTCCATAATGTGGGCTACAGTGGAAATGTCTTCTGTTCCTTGAAGGAAAAGAAGACCATTTCTAATTATAAAGGAATGCTTCTATTAGATTTATATATGCTACCTGCCTTCCAGCTTACTATTAGACCCACATATACTACCTACCTTCTAGTTAATATATGCATTGATAATTAAATGTTTGTCGCTTTCAAAACTATTAGCTATTTCAAGCCTATTGAAAAAATAAAATATAAAAACAATATACAGAGGCTCACCAAGATTTAGTTTATTTTCCCCATTTTATTGGTTAACTTTCTTCAATGATAGAGCTGTCATATCACTTACATCAACATCCAACCCAGAACCAACACTGTGAACATGATCAAACGCTAACCATGAAGATTAATCTCTGCCCGGAGAAGCATAGAAAATCAGGGATATTCTGACACAATGCTCCATACCTCGGTGTGACAGGGTGGGGGCTGCTGTTTTCCTGCAGTAAGAATGTGGGGACTGCTCAAAAGGGAGGCTACGGGGGTCTTACGATCTTCAGACTTGACCTGTCTTTGCATATACTGTTCTTTTGATGAGTGCTGTATTTCCACGGTCCATTTGCTTTGTAACTACCACCCTTACCTTTCACTTTAAAGAATTGTTATAGCCATGTTCTTCTCTCCCCTCTCCCCTTCTGATAACCCAAGTCGTTCTAATTCAGAGCAAAAGCCTTCCCAACTTCAGTTCTGCCGTGACCCAGATCACAACATTGTGCGTCACAAGTTCTGGCCTCCAGCCCTAGCTTGGTCTTCACTTACTATAGAATGCTAAGCAAGTGCCTCCTTCTCCTGTCCTCAGTGCCTGCTAAACAGGGAACTGGATTTGAGTGGCTAGGGAGATTCTCACCACCTTAACTGGAAAGACCCACTGACGTGGAACCATGGGTTCCCCATTTCCTTTCTCCTGATTGACCACCACAGTCCTCCAAACACCAATGTGCTCTTCCTCTAGGCTGTGAAATTTGAACCATACCATGACAGTGCACTGGCCAGATTCCTGCTGAAGCGTGGCTTGAGAGTAAGTACTTCCACTTTGATAACAGTGTAACAGTTTAGGCCACGAGGAATTGCCCGGTAAACCTACGTCATTAGTCACCACAATCTCAACCATCTTTTACCCATCTCAGAACAAAAGAATTGGTCACTTCTTGTTCTGGTTCCTGCGAAGTGAGATAGCCCAGTCAAGACACTATCAGCAGAGGTTCGCTGTAATCCTGGAGGCGTACCTGCGGGGCTGTGGCACAGCCATGCTGCAGGACTTCACACAGCAGGTCCACGTGATTGAGATGTTACAGAAAGTCACCATTGATATTAAATCGCTCTCAGCTGAGAAGTATGATGTCAGTTCCCAAGGTAAAGTGGTTGCATCTTCTCAGTTCTCCTTCCAAATGTCATAATTGTTTTGACTCTTCTTTCTGGGATTCAAGTAGTATTTTGCAAAAGGCAGCCAAGAAAACATTTTGGTCTTTTGTCTTTAATGAAGTAAATGAGATTTAAGGCTCTCTTTCTATAAGACATGATGCTTTATGACTATAAATGTATATAATCTTATAAATGAAGTTGTGCATATGGAACCTGGAGAAACAGAAAAACTATGTGTGGATGGAAGACATAATTTTCAATAACAGTTCCACACACAAGAAATTACTTCCAAATCTCCTTTTCCTCATCTTTGAATACTCTCATGCTGATTTCAAATAGTCAGAATTTGAAGGTAATATTGAGAGGTTAGGTTGATTTTAAAATTTTGTCATATACATACATTTACATCTCAGAATAATACACATACGTCAATGTATGTCACCTTGACACGGGTGTACACACACACACACACACCTCCTCTCTGTAGCCATTCCCAATTTCTTGTCTCTGCTCTAAGAAAATTACCCACTCCTATAAGGTTTGGGCTGATACCACTTTAAGTTGTCATCACTGACACATCTTTCTGACATGATAAAGAGTTTGACACTTGAACCTAGAGAGTATCTTTTACTCATTTTATAAACCTAGACCTAGCACGACAGCTTAAAACAGACACTAACATCCCTGCCCAGTGGTTTAAGCTTTTGAATATTTTACATTTCTAACCTTCCCTTTTGATTGTTTTCTAGTTCATTGATCATGCTAACTGACCCCCGCTTTCCCCGACCCCACCCCCACCCCAAAGCTACTAATGGTAGCAGTAACAATCTTACTTTTGGGCTGGCCCCTGCCTGTTATCCAGCCAGTGGTCTGTACTAGGAGTTTTGCCTTGAGAATTTTGAGGTTGCCACATCTTTTGTTCACACCCTAACTTCCTCTTTTTGAGAATTTGCAGAACTCTAACCCAGCTCTAGTTAAGAGTGTGTTCAAATGTCTGCTTCGCAAACCAGATGGCCATTGAAAGTCTTGAAGGCTGGAAAAATGGTGGCAGCGACAATCCTTTAAGGTTCATTCTCAGCACACTCTCTTGACTGGAGATTTTTACACATGTGTTCACATATGTCCTCTGCCTGTGAAGGGACACTTACAGTTAAGTTGTTCACAGTGATCCTGATTTACTTTGCCTACTTGGAATGGTTGGATCCCCAAAGGCAGATATCTATACATGGACTTCTAAGGGAATGTGACGCCAGGAAGTGCTGAGATCGTTGACAGTACTGATGATGTCTTGTGCTCACTTAACTCCTCTATGCTTTTGATAATTGCAGTTATTTCACAGCTTAAGCAAAAGCTTGAAAGCCTGCAGAATTCCAGTCTCCCTGAGAGCTTTAGAGTTCCCTACGATCCTGGACTGAAAGCAGGTACCCTGGTGGTAGGTATCAGTGAAATTTCTTTGTATGTTCCTTATGTCCTTCAAATGTCTAGCATGCTTTGTAGAGCCAGGGCCTTCACAATGGATCTCTGGTACGCACAAGAATCTAGAGCATCCCCAGATGGGCTTCAGTCAATTCCCTCTCTTATCACTAGCACCCAACATCCCAACACCCAATACAACACACCAATGGTAGAGTAATTGCCCTTCCATTGTGTTTTAAATCAATTTATTGGTGTATTCTTTACACAAACAGTTGTCCATACTGTGAAGTTCAGTGAGTTTTCACAGATAAATATTTCTATACAACCATCAGCAAAAATCAAAACACTGAACATTCTTCTAGAAATATAACAGAAATTCAATATCACTGTCCAGATTGTAGGTGCATTTACACCTCATCTCTCTGACCCCTTCTGTTGATTTAAGTGTCTATGTGCATGTCAGTACCACATAGTGTAACAGACCACTTTGTATGCATGTAAGAATCTTACAGAGGTACACTTCCACTAATGCACCTCTTTTGCACGTATTAGAAACCCACCGTATATTATGTTTGCTTTAAACAAAAAATGTGTTTATACTAGATAGATTAAGCCATTTTAAACACTTATCCACATATTATTGTGTTGGGTTCAGGTATTCTCCAAGTATCACTTTTCTTTGATCTTTAACACATTATCCTGCAAGATGATGGCAATATATTCTAAGTTTACTTAGCTGAAATGTTTTTCTATGCATTTATTTTTTAGCAATATTTTTATTAGACAGAGTATCCTAGCTCACTATTTTTCTCTTGCAGGACCATTTCTTCTGCCTTGCCTATGTCCTGATGATAACACTCTGGCTTTGTCTTTGATGTTCTATTTATAATACATCATTTTCCCCCTACTTCTTTTCAGATGTTTTCCCTCCCTGGCTTTCAGTGGTTTGATTATAGTGTGTGTTGGCACAGGTTTCTTGTATAAGGTGCCAGGTTATGTTGCTCTTTGGGCTCGTGGGCATCTGTTCTACCACATTTGGAAATTGTCTGACTATTATTATTTTCTGTCATTTTGTTCTGTCCTTTTTTATTCAGACACTTCAGTTACTATACTCTAGATTGCTAGACCATAAACTCGGCATGGGTGACTTTTCTCTATGCTTTAAGCAAGAAACAGCCCTTAACAGTAACCCTGCAACAACTACAGACAGAGTTGCCTTCATTGCCTTCTTTGCTCAGGGGCTACAGATTTCCATTGTCTGTCATCTATTGTCTCACAAGAGTTGTCCATGTATTTTTCTAGTCTAGTTGCATACAGAACAGAAACCTCATGAAAATAAGTAGAAAACACCTCCTCCTCATGTCTAATTTTATAAACAATTGCTAATCAGGTGTGGTGGTGTGTGCCTTTAATCCCAGTCCTCGGGAGGCAGAGGCAGGCAGACCAATGTGAGTTTCAGACCAGCCTGATCTACAGAGTGAGTTTCAGGACAGCCAGGGCACAAAGAAACAAAGAAAGGCTGTTTCAAAGAAACAACACACACACACACACACACACACACACACACACACACACACTTGCTAGAAAAGGTGTGTCCAATCCATTGCCATCATTTAGAAATCAGAAATTATAATATATTAATATGGCTTTCAAACTGTTGGCTTTTCTTTAAAAATTGCATCATAATTTTATTTATTTATTTTTATGTTTATGGGTATAAGTGTTTCACCTGCCTGCTATATGCATCCAGTGCCTGAGGAACCCTGAAAAAGGTGGTGGATCTCTTGGTATTGGAATTTCAGGCTGTTGTGAGCTGCCCTATGTGGGTGCTGGGAACTGATCCCAGATCCTCTGCAAGAATAGTGCTCTGAGCCTTCTCTCCATCTCTACATTATATCTGTGATTCCTACTGCATTCACTTTTGTCTAAAACCCAGGAAAGGTTAGGTTTATTCTTATGACTCCTTTCACAGTGCTTTGCTTAGATGTGAGGGGCTGAGGCTGAAAGTCCTGCGCTCAGGTACCAGATTATTCCTATTAAAATTCCATGAGTTAGATTTGGCCTATATCAGATTTTGGAGTTGCAACTTTTCAGACACTGTGGTAGTGCTGGAACTACATTTTCAAATGAAATCTGAGGAAAGGAATGCATAAACAGGTAATAGAAAGTGCTCTAAGCAGTGCACTTTTAGTGAGTTTACCAAGGTCCCATGGGAGTAGAGCAATTAAAGTGGTGCCTGCTATACCGCATGGGCTCTTCACCGACCCTGAGAATTCCTCGGAGTACAGCCTGAGAGTCACAGTTTCAAGGGTTATGGATTTTCTCACACATGGATAGCATTTCCAGTTTGGGTGAGAACGCCTTCTATATTTTTATCCAAATATTGAAAATCATTTCCCAGCCAGTTCATGGCCCCTGTGTTTAGCAATGCTCTACGAGAGAATCTGTGGCTCCTCTATGTGTGTTCATTGCATGCGATGGTGTGCCCACTTCCTTACAGATTGAGAAATGTAAAGTGATGGCCTCCAAGAAGAAGCCCCTGTGGCTTGAGTTTAAGTGTGCTGATCCGACAGTCCTATCCAATGAGACCATTGGAATCATCTTTAAACACGGTGACGATCTGCGCCAAGACATGTTGATCTTGCAGGTAGGCTCATGTGAAGTGGGCTTGTGCAATTATCTGAAGACAGAATGCTGTGCGGGTTTAAAACACACCCACCTTTCTGGGCTTTGTTTTGTTTTCCGTACGATAAGCAGCAATCGAAAGGTACCTAATAGATAGGTCTTACTAGCACCATAGTTCTCTGTCCTTTCAAAGATGGGTATTCCCTAGTAGCTAGGCACACTTGCCTCCTCTAGCCTCGTTTTAAGCACTCCGTTCTATGCATCATGGTACCATAGGCTGTGGGATTGTTTGTCAACAGTACCCAGTTTACTCCTGTTCACAGACATATCAACATACTGGCGGGCAAACTCCCTAAATACGTATCCTTTTATATTCATACACAAACTCAAGTAATGATTTGATGGAAAAAAAAAAAAAAAAGATGAGCAGGTGGGTGATCACTCAGGTGAACGTCGAGGAGGAGGAGGTGAACAGTGTAGTACCAACACTGTCCGTGTCAGGCTAACACTTCTGTGCAGACAGCATTACAAGTCTGTAAGTCTTTGCTGTCCAGCTTTTAGTGCCTCGTCGAGGAAAGAGGTGAAGGTTTCTAAAACCTAATACAGTTTGTTTAGATAGCAAAGTATACTAAGTTAAAGGCAGCCTATTTAAAAACATAATCTTTTCTATTCATCTTAAGATTCTGTTTTGACTTATTTCTAATACAGTACTCAGGTTCTCTTCCAGAATGGGTTGTCTTCTTGTTGTTATTTTGCTTTTTTTGTTCAAGAAAGATTTTTTTTAAAGAAGGAAAGAAATCCCTTAATATTTTTAAGGATCAATTTAGTTTTAAATAGATCTGTAGAGTCTTTTGAGTTGTTCGAAAAATGGGCATTTCGAGGCCACAGCACCTCGCTCTGCTCTTCCTGTAACCCTGAGCTTTGTGCTTAGCCTTTGTTTTGTTGTTGGAGCTCACAGTTCCTGAAACTCTCTAAGATTTTGTTCCTCTACCACTGAATGGAAATAGAAATTGTATTCCTGATATGAGGTTACTACCAGAATCACACATAAAAGAGCAGCCAGTTAATGTTTGGAGTTTGTAACACCATCATTGATTTCATTGTCTTGGTTGTAGCATGGATCTTGTGATATCAGAGTAGGAAATATGTATAAAGACATTACAGTTATTATGTGAAAACATACAGAAGAAAGTAGAATGTTTTGATAAGATAGATTATGAAACATGGCAAAAAAGCCTCCCACAAGTGAAAACTCTTTATACTTTTCTTCAACATATACCCCAGGGGCTGAAATGAACAGATTTGCAATGACAGGAAATTTTTGAGTATCAGTCTGACCAATGAAAGTTATTACTTATGTATTTTGCATCTACGCATATATTGAGTGCAACCAGATAAGATTACTAGCTTTTTAAGAGAGAAGAAAAATGCACTGGCCAACATCTATGTATATAATAGAAATGCTTATGCCTTGGTTCCCAGATTCTACGCATCATGGAGTCCATTTGGGAGACTGAATCTCTGGACCTGTGCCTTCTGCCTTACGGTTGCATCTCAACTGGTGACAAAATAGGTTTGTGGTTACATCAAGAGATGAGCAGCACACCACTTGGCTAGTTTTAAAAGGATATCACTCCTCAGTGAAAGCAGTCCATAACTGGAAGGTTATAGTCATAGTCAAAAGGAGGACATGTTCCCAGGCAGGAAAGTGACTCTCAGTTCAATAAGGACATGTTGACGATGCAGGGATACCTGGGCCCATACATGGGAAAAGTCTTCCCAAGAACTTGCTCCCTCCCCTGCTCTCATTTCTTTGCACATTAAGCCTTTCTCTCGCAAATAACATTTAAAATTAGACAGAAGGAACTGTCACTTCTCTTTGAATTCCAGAATTCACATTACTGAAGCTATTACACACTCCACTCAGGTACTTTTATAGACATTTAACATTTTCGTTTTAATCACACTTATTTTTATTCAAGGTTCTGATATGAGAAAATGTACAAAACATTTGGCCTTGTTACCTATAAAAGAAAAGTTCCAATCCCTGAGCAAGGAAAGCTAAGGTTGGCACATAAATGGCTTTATTTGTCATTCCCCCAAAGCAGCCCTTTCCTCTCCTTAGTCAGGGATATTGGGAGAATATTCTTTCCAACTTCTGGAGCTTTACTGTTATTATTTTCCCTAAAAGCAAGCAAGCAAACAACAAGAAAAAAGCTCAGACATGGAAAACAAATCTTTGGCCTAATTAAAAAAAAATTAAAAAAAAAAAAAACTATTCTTTGCTTCGCCAAGGCTTAGCAGCATCAGCCTCTGCTGAATTCTGTCTCTTCACATAGGAATGATCGAGATTGTGAAGGACGCCACAACGATTGCTCAGATTCAGCAAAGCACAGTGGGTAACACAGGGGCATTCAAAGACGAAGTCCTGAATCACTGGCTCAAGGAAAAATGTCCCATTGAAGAAAAGGTGAGGTCTTGCTCTCCCCTCCTCAGCCCAGACCTATTCCTCCAGACAGCTTGTCTTCTGTCAGACAGTAGTGGTTTCTGGTCTAACAGGCTCTTTTAATGAATGTCTCTGTTCCCCCAATATACTTGTTAAGTCTTTTGCTCCTAAGACTGTCGGGGTTTGTGAGGGTTTTCCCCTGATGACACAGCTTATCTGTGAGACAGAGAGTCTACTTCTAGACCCAGAAAACATTTGCTTCAGTTTTGAATACCAGTCAAGCTTTACATAGAATTTGGTTCTGTGAAATAATGTTAGCACTTTTTATGGATGGCTTTGTTGTTTAACCCACAAATTTAGTTCCCATATATACATTCTTTTATACCAAACAAAAAAATGTACAATTTCTACTGTGGCTCTGAATGGTAAGTTATGAATGTTGAAAATGTCCATCTTGCTGAAGGGCATATGCTGAATCCTTCACAGACTGTTTGCTATGCTGTCTGGGTGCTGTTTAAAGTTCTGCTGCACAGAAATAGCACTTCACACTTACATGGACAGCAGCCTTTGGTGAAGGGAATATAATTCATAGTCTTTATTAATCTGTTATACATGAAGGCTTGTGAAACCATCCATACACTTAAATTGGTTCTAAGCAAAGCATAATTGCAGAAATTGCTGTAAGTTCTGTTCAGTTGCAAGCAAGTGGCTAAAAGAAAGGATGGGAAATTTTAATAAATCACTGTGGCCCTTTCCTTCTTGGGTCTTCCTTACGTCACAGTGTTTGGATGTCTCTTCACTGAAAATACAAGCAGAACCATTTAACAGTTGGTACTTCCTTGATATATAACCAATGAGGCTGGACCCAAACTTCTTGCTGTCTGAAACGGTTCCTAGAACATTGTCCCTCTATGTCGTCATCCATGTCAGCAATGTCATTGGCTTGAGCTGCTCTCTGTCACTGGAAAGCACTCAACATTCATATCCATTCTCCTCAGTTTCAGGCCGCAGTGGAAAGGTTCGTTTACTCCTGTGCAGGCTACTGTGTGGCCACGTTTGTTCTTGGGATAGGTGACAGGCACAACGACAACATTATGATCTCAGAGACTGGTGAGTTTGCCCACTATAAATTAGAAAAAAATGTATTGTAGTAAAATACACATAACACAAAAGGTTCTGTTTTAATCATTCCTAGATGTTCAGCTAAGGGACACTAAATGCACTCATGTATTTTGCAGTCCTCACTGCTGTCTATCTGAAGCACTTGTCTTCTTTAAACATTGCCTCCCCACTACCCCATCCTCCTGGCACAGAGTAAGAGTCTAAGCTGGAGCCCAGATATACAAGTCATTGTGAATAGAGACACTGGTTACTTTAGACAGACCACCCTCCTTCAGGGTTGATGGATGAGAGAAGAAAAGGCAGGAAATGAGACTAAAAGAGAGAAAAAATTACAGGGAGAAGTAAAAAGAGAGAGTGAAGAGCATAGCCTAGGAGGAGGGATCTGCGATGTCAAATGTTGCAAAAAACAACTAGAACAGTAATAAAAGCACAGGAGCTATTTCTCATCTGAAACTCCTGAGTCCTTAACTCTGTAGCCATGCTGGTTCACACTACCCTGACAGCGTCCTGTAATGGCCACCATACCATGAGGTGTTCATATATAAAATGCTAATCCATTTTTATAGTCTTCCAGGTATGGTAGCCAAATGCCTGTAAGTCTAACACTCAGGAAGCCCAAGGAAAGGATCACAAGTTCAAAGCTAACCTGGACTACATAGAAAGACTTTAAGACAAAGATTATTTTTAAAGAGAACAGCTTAGGAAAAAGCACCAGAGCTTGGAGTGAATTATTTATTCTTTGCAAGAACAGGGTCAACACAAGAGAATAGTACATTTATAGAAATGCTAAAAGACCAAATAAATAAAAACTAATATGGCCGTGCTGCTGCTGGTGGTAATAGTGTTAGAAACTGACCCCAAAGAGATTCAAAATGGTAATTCTATAGCACTACTTAAAAGTACAGTGTAAACACCACCCTTGTTAGACAAAATACAACCTCAATCTGTCAGCTATATGTAGGACATGGAGTCTCTTAAGAATGATGATCACGAATTAGTGACAGTTTTTATTTACCTGTCTAAGAATTTGGAGACAACTTTGTTTGCTTGCTTGCTGTTTTTTAATGATATCTTGATATCTAAAGAACAGCCCTATCAAAAATCACACTTGGTTTTCTCCAGAAGCTTTGTGGCTACTACTTTCAAGGACCTGTTAAGACTGAAAATATCAAAAGCTAATAATAAAAGAGGATAGAATGCTCTCATTCAAAATAGTTCATTTTTCAGGCAACTGAATTTTTTTTCTAAAACTTCAAAGTGTTTATAAACATTTATACCATGTAATGATGCCAGGCATTTTCCTCTCTTAAGGAAACCTATTTCATATAGACTTTGGACACATTCTTGGGAATTACAAGAGTTTCCTGGGCATTAATAAAGAGAGAGTGCCATTTGTCCTAACCCCAGATTTCTTGTTTGTGATGGGAACTTCTGGCAAAAAGACAAGCCCACACTTCCAGAAATTCCAGGTATGTCACCCCCATCCTGCTCACCTTCTGCCAATATAACCAGTCACACTCTAGAAGTCACCTCTCTCTCCCCTCATGATATGGCCACCCTCCTTCCTCCTCCTCACCTCTGTTCATTCCCCCAAGTACATGCAACATGGTGCTTTCAGGGACCTGCTCACTATAACCAAACAGCAAGTAAAAATGCTTCATAAGGGGTGGCCCCAGGGACCACAGACCCCTGAGGGGATGCCAGGTGCTCAGGACAGCTTCAAGGAAGGACAGCCATGGAGACTGATCTACTTTGACTAGAGGACTCAAACTTCAAGTATGTTTCAGGGCTTGCAAATAATTGTGAGCTTCACTTGGTTTTTGTTACTGTCTGTGCACTTATCATAGTACCAACAAGGGAACCTTGTTGCACATACTGATTTTGTTGGTATGAAGAGTAGTCCTTTTCTTGTTGATGGTCTCATCAGCTTGGCCACAGGCTCTGCAGTGAGCTCTGGTTCCACTCACCTGCAAACAAGCCCTTACAGGAGTGTGTAGATCAAACTCACAATGAGAGCATCTTATATTTGCAAATGTAATAGCTGTGAATGAATACAATTCAGAAAATCTATAAGCAGATCTATTTTATAACAATAGAGACACAAAACAGAAACCAAGAGTGACTTTTGCCTTGGCTTGTCTGCACATAGCCAACTTCCTTAGTGTGTGTGTGGTTTGCATGCCACATCTTAGGAAGAAGGCTCTTCTTTGAATCCAGCATGACATTTGGGAAAGAACATGAACCTTGAACTACAGGGAAACAGCTACTCCATGTGTTGTTTTGTAACTTGTGGTTTTTATTTACTGGCTGGCTGTCTAGTTGGTAATGACGTGACTCACACTCTCTGGTCAGATGGTTTTAGGAGTTTAGGTATGTGCTCTTCTGCATACACTCAGTTGGGTTTCAGACAATTTCCAAGAACTAGACACATTTCAGGGGGAAGCAGAAGGATCTCACTACTTAAAGAAGAGAAGGCACTCAGTTTTACTCTCTTGAAAGTGAGGTTGATCTGACTAGCTTCAGACAGAACACGACAACAGCAAATAGTGGCTCAGAGTGTTAGACAAATGCATGGAATTCTGCCTTAGACACGGGTCTCTTCTTTCCTATAGATACATGGTCACTTCTTTCTGCCAGTGAGTGAAATTTCTTGGGAGTCCATCCCTTTGTCCAGTTGCTGTGACCCACACAGAGTTCATGTCACTCCACCAAATCCCAGCAGCTCTCCCGGTTAGCTTTCTTTGTTGCTTCTGCAATGGTTTTTCAGTTTAAAAACATTTATGATGAAAAGATCTTCATAATGAGGAAGCCAGGAGAGGGTATCCGCCCCACCCAGCAACATCAACTCAGAGCAACACTTGTGGGGAGTTTCTCACAGTCTGTAACATCTCTCCATCCTTTGTGATGAAGCCTGTTTCTTAAGCAATTAAACCTCCTTCGGTCACGTGATATCTATATAGCATCCACCCACCCAAAGCACATTCCCGTGAATTGGGTTGTACTTTACACACCTGTGTTCTGAAAGACTGGTCAGCATTTTACACGCCTGTGCATATTACCTACATACTCACCATGGCACAGGGATCAAAGGGGTGGCCTTTGTAGCAGACAGGCCTAAGTATGCTTAACAACTGTGGCCACAATGGCAGTCACTTAGCCTTTCAGAACCTTACTTTTTTTTTTTTATCTGTAAAGAAGGAACATGGCCTACTTATGGTTTTTCCAGGTACTATTGATCTAGTTACCACTATAAAGAGAGAACTTTTATTTAGCTCACCGTTCTGAAGGTTCCAAACCACGACCATCAGGCCCATGACTCTAGACCAGTGGCTCTCAACCCATGGGTTTGTGACCCTTTTCACAGGAGTTGCATATCAGATATCCTGCATATCAGATATTTACATTATAATCCATAACAGTAGCAAAATTACAGTTATGAAGTAGCGATAAAAATAATTTTCTTGCTGGGCGTCACCAGGACGGTTGAGAACCACTGCTCTAGACCTAGAGAGAAGACGGTGGCTGTGGCAATGGTAAGAGCTCATGTCGGAACCACCTGCTCGGCGTTAGTGCGAGGAAGTCTGCAGAACGATTAGCTCATCTTAGACAACAGCAGAGACTCTGTTACCATTGGTTTAGACATCAGGCAAGGCTTCCAACTGTGGAAATGTTTAAGAATCCACTCTTTGAAACGAGTCTCAGGCAATATACAAACCATGACAAAGAAGCCTGTTACGGTTAAGAGAGAGCTGAATCCCACCTCTACCTGTCCCCACACCATGCTATCCCCCCACCCCACACCCATTCATCCTCTGCACACAAGAGAAAGCTAACCACTGAAGCAGGGAATTATCCACATGCAGAATTTTCAAATTGACAAAGATGAGCAACTGGGCTTCATCATTTAACTCCAGACTTGGGAAAATTTTCCTTTGCCTTTTCTTTCATTTCTTTTCTTTCTTCTCTTTCTCTTTCTCTCTTTCTTCATGTTGCTAATTCAGAATTTTATTTATCTTTATTTTATCCTAGGGACTGTGTGCATAAATTCTCTCACCAATGTCTTGGAGTCTGGTGTAATAAAGTCATCACGTTTAGGCAAACTAGGAAATGTACATATTTGCATTTTGAACTAAAAGTCCCCTTTGCTACTTTTGACCTCATGGTGTTAATTAATATGTGTCACATGGATAACCTATTGGGCAGGGTAGAGAAAGGCTGACCCATGTGGCTGTTACCTTCCTCAGTTTCATACATTTGACTTCTTCTGAATGACAAAGTTTCCTGTGCCTGACTCTTTCTCAGCATTCCTCTCTCTCTCTCTGCTGGATGTCCTGCCTTCTAATCTTGCCTCGGCTTACCGGCCATCAGATTTTTATTGACAGGTGTTGCTTCTACACAGTACACAAGAGATTATCCTTCCATGTGGAAGTCAGTTCTCTCCTTCCACCTTCATGTAGGTTTGGGGCTCAAACTCAGGTTGCCACACTTGCAGGGCCAACACCTTTGTACACTCGGCCGTCTCTCCAGAACCCCCCTTTCATCATTTAGGGGTTGCAACTAAGACAAAAACAGATCAGTGGCTTTACCACAGAACATACTTTGAGGACAAGCAAATGTGAAACAGACCTGAAGATTTTTAATGATATTTTAGCATAGATTTTAAGCACAAATTTTAAGAAAAAGAAAGGTGCTATAGAGAAAATAAGACATGTCCCTGAGCACAGGTATGGGCCTCTCTAAGCTGACCTTCACTGTCTTCGTGTGTGTGTGTGTGTGTGTGTGTGTGTGTGTGTGTGTGTGTGTGTTGTGTGATCTGTGATTCTTGAAGTGCTGTGTTCCAAGGTTGCTAAGGGATAACAAGGTGGTCCCTGGTTATGTGTGACAATAGATAAAGTCTAGATCATGGGATGCAGTAAGGTAGGACATCTTCACTGGAAACATGGTCAACAGTGTTGTTTAAGATTCCCAGAAAATGTTGAGACAGCAATAAGGCTAACTCCAACATTATACACTGGGTCTCCAACCTGGTTCTTTGCTTTTTTTTTTTTTTTTTAACATAAAATGTCTACATATGAAAGGAATACTGCCTGTAAGCCAGCAACCTTCACAGCAAATGTTAATTATGCTGGAGTTCTTGCTTGTCATCTCAGAAGAGGCTTCAATCAGATGCTCTGATGAGAAGTCCCTTTTTGTCCCCCCCATGTCTCTAATTTACCCCCTTTCTATCCTGTCACAATAGCGCTATGTTTTAAATTTCAGTCAATAGCTATAAACATACATAACATACAAACTTATTTAAGTCAAGGCCAAATGAAATTTGGATTCTTATTTATTTCATAAGTATTGTATTTGCTTTTTTTCTAAGCAGTAATTTTTTTTATTAAAACAAAAAACCCTTTTGTTTTATTTGTTTTGCTGTTTGAAACAAAGTCTCACTATATAGACCAGGCTGTCCTCATATTACAGAGATAAGCCAGCCTCTACCTCCCGAGTGCTGGACTAAAGCCATGCTCCACCATGCCTACCCAAAAGCAATTTTCTTTTAAATGTCAGATATGTAAATCTTGTTATCTCACCTTCCAGAGACAATTCTGCCAGTATTTCAAGGCTTCTTCATGATTCACATTTATCGTTTCAAAAGTTGTAGTAAGTCAGAATTTGCTCTCGAATTTAAAGTAAAAATAGACATGGATGGTTGGGGCCAAAGAAGAATGCCTTTGAGGTCAGCCTGGACTATCTGGTCTATATACTAAGACCCTAAGATACTGGACATATGTGTGCATTTGTGTAGGAGAGGGAGGTGGGATCCCTCCTTACTGCAAACGCAAACAGTGAACTGAGGATGGCTTCCTACCTTCTATGTGTTGCACACTCATTTGATTGGTGTGCAAGTGGTCTGCAAGGCCCATGCTGTGCACCTCAGCCCCTGCAGCCTCACCCCCACCAGTCCCACTGTTTTGTAATGGTCTTCCGTGTCTTCTACCAGCCAATGCTGCCCCATTGCCTGGGCCTACCACTAAAAAGACCTGCCCTGCCCTCTAGGTCTCAACATAAATGTCACACCACAGAACAACTTCTGGCACAGGTAGTCCTGCCCACCTGGTCTCCTGCATTGCATTTATCATGTTTATAGCTATTTGTCCTGTGTGCCTCTCCCTTTACAAATGTCACCAGAGCTGCATTGGTCCTGTCTCTGTCACATGGGCCAGGGATGCAGGAAGTATTCGGCAGATGTTTGTTGAGTGAAAAGGGCAAGAGATGAAAGATCAAATCCTTCAAAGGGAGGAGCTGATTCCCTTCCGCCAGGGAGCCCTGATTCCCTGCCATCCATTGTACTCTGTGGGTGCACGATCTATTGACTCAGGCACACATTGACAACTACCACCAAACCAAACCACCTAGAAAGCTTTACTACACAAATACCCATGAAAGGAATGACGAGCAAATCTTATGAGGAAATCTAATGTTTTATTGGTAATATAAATAGGGATATCATGTGTTACCTACCATGTCTGTGAAGAATTTCTTACTGAAATAAATAGTGTGTATGTGTGTGTGTGTGTGTGTGTGTGGTGTGTGTGGTGTGTGTATGTGTGTGTGGTATGTGTGTGTGTGTGCATGCGTGTGCCTCTGTGTGTGTGTGTGTGTGTGTGTGTGTGTGTGTGTGTGTGTGAAGCAAAGCAGCCATCTATACCCAGAGAACAGAATGTAGGATGCATTCCTATAGGACATGTTCAATCCAAATTTATTTCATGAATCATGAGCAATCTGACTTCCCAAGATCAGATCTTTGTAAAGGAAGATGGTCTTTGCACATTGTGGGCACTGAGCCAATGTGTCAGCTAATGCTGACCATCTAGAGAGCCAAATAGCATTCATCTGTGAAGATGAGACAATTTGAGGAATATCCCTAGAGCCACTTGCCCCTAGATGTCACTGTCAAGAAGCATTTCCTAGGAAGCCCAGGGCCGGTTACTTTTATCTACATTGGTTGACATTTTCTTGCCAGTCTTACCAGTCTGCCCTGTTTCCCATAGCTGCCGTCTTGTCTCCATATCAGGGTACACCAGGCCTTCAAGACTACAGGTCTAAGTGCAGGTCCAAGGACAGAGACCTGACTCAGAAAATTGCAAAGAACCTGGAGGTTCTTGACTGAAGTACATGTCTGCTATTGTCAGGCTGAACTCCTGGCTCCTAGGCTGTTTTAACTGCTTCTGCCCCAGCCTCTCCACTAGAGGTACCTGCCTCAACCTCCGTCTAGGAGTGGAATGCTGACTTTCTCTTGCTTTGTGTCACTGAGACACAACTGTCATTCCTAAGCCCAGCCACAGCATAAAGGAGACCTTACCATCTGACAATCTTCTGGGAGGACCCCTTACTGTTGTTATTCCCTCTTGAGCTTCCTTTCCTGTCTATGGAGGAGGATCATACCTGTCTGTGTATGTCTGTTACCTATTGACTGCACTTCCCAGTCTCCTGCTCCATCCTGTTGTTATCATCAAGCTGTGTTTACCATGTGTGAGACAGGACACTGGCACTGGACCAGGACAAAGACTCCAGTATTGTTCTTGAACAGGCTAACAGGTCTGCCCAATTCAATCTCCTTCAAATGTTACTATTCTCCAATTCCTTGTCATTTTGAAGCAGTGAGTCTTGTCCAAGATCTAACTTGTGTTCTGTACAGAAAACTTTCAGCCATCTCACATCGTCAGGTTATCTGCAGTGTGTTGAACACTATGCTGGACACAATGACCCAAAGCAAAGGTACAGCAGCCTTGGAAGTCAGACTGGCACCACGCTATGCCAAGGAATACTTTGTGTGAAGAGTGTACAGAAAGTGGTTTGCAGAGAGAATAATTAATCCTGCCTGGAAGATAGGAAAGGACTATTCCTAGAAGGAAGCCTTTGGGGATGAATTCAACTTCATCTTACTGATAGATGCAGGGAGAAGAAGGAACATCCAAGCAGGAAAAAAAAAGCCATGAGCAAGTACATAAGTTGGCAAAGTACAGACAGTATTTAGGAACAGAAAGTACAACTGCTTGGTCTGGGTGTAACACAGGTCTCTGGGGTGTTCTCTTAGAATCTGTGTTGGGAAGGAAAATGTGCATCAGTCGAAACAGGGCCCCAGGCTGGGTAGGGAGCAAGAGAGCAGAGGAAAAGATAAGTCATTTGGAACACAATTGGTTAAGCACAAACTACCCTAATTAATGACTAATTAGGTCAAGTAGGAGATGACAAGTGTGCCTATCTTAGGATTTTTCACTCTGGCCAATTAACAAGGTCAGGCTCAGCCTCCTCCATCCCAGCATGAAGACTGAGTATTCCCCATCTCTCCATGTTACCCATAAGAAGACACAGAAGACACATACAAAAGAGTAAGAGAATATGTTGATAAGGTATTTCCCTCAGGTGAAGACTCTCCTGTGGTTTTCAGATTCTTGGGACTTCATTTATCTGTTAAATTTAATCTAGAATCTAGGACTGGAGGCATGGCGTTGGGATGCCAGTAAAGTCATTTATGGGCTGGTCCACCAGCATGAAATGTTATTCAACACCCAAGATATTAAAGCTTGGTCATTTTAAACACTACTTACCATGTCAACAAAGGCATCCTTCTAATGTTTAGTTTCTTTTAAAGGATTGCTGTGTCTACTTTACAATACTATGAGGTATGTGTTTCATTATCTTCCAAGTGTGCTTTCTGCAACAATCTTCTTGGGAAATTTCCATTGTTCTCGGTTTCTATAAAAACACTGCTTCTCATAAATGAGGTTTGGTTTTGTTTTTAACTTCTCAAAGTTGGATGGAGATATGGATTAGACAGTTCCTTTGACTAGAAATGTAGTTGAAGATTGCACTTTTTAAATATGAAAAATCTGTGGGTTATTTTTTTTTTATTTCTGTGGCCTATTGTCAATATTTTCCTTCCTTTTTCATCTTCATTTAAGTTATATTATTTTTACTTTTATATATCCAAACAGATCATTTCATTTTTTTTGTTACAAAGCTGGAAGATACACACACACACACACAGAGAGAGAGAGAGAGAGAGAGAAAGAGAGAGGGAGAGAGAGAGAGAGAGAGAGAGAGAGAGAGAAACGCACACAGAAAGACTATTCTTAATGCAAACTCAAAGAAAACAATTTAATTATAGTCTTTGTATTCCTATTGAATTTTTATCTAAATATTTGTGATACAATGGTTTACCCCTTTCCCTGGCAAACAGCTAGTTTGCAACTCATGTTCAAGTCCATAAATATGAAACTACTCAATTCCACCTCAAGAAATGAATAGCCAAGCGTCAGACAGCCTCTGTGTTCAGACTTACAACACAGTGTTTCTTTCTGTGTTGTGAAGTCTATGAATCAGCCTTTTCTGGTTTGTTAAGATAAATACTAAGAATATTGGCTGGGCCAATACATTGGCTTTTATTTTAAAATACATTGAAGGCATGCTTTTGAACTAGACTGTTGTTTTCTCTACTATGTCTCTTAGGCAGACAGAGGCTTTTTTTGTTGCTGTTGTTGTTGTTCAATGATGGATATTTGACAGTTTTTCTCTTCTACCCCTCAGCCTCAGAATTTCTCCCTGGAGTTTCTATTTCATGGTCCTGGTGTCATTTCTTTACTTAACTGAATATGCACAGCTCGTCTCTAGGGAGAATGGAGGTTTCAGTTGTTAGAAAAAGTATCCGTATGACCTTGAACACTAGACCTGCTCTTCAGTGGTTAAGAATTAGTTGATGGCACGGATGAAATTGGTTGGTTTAGTGACTGGGATGGTAAAGTTAGTACTAAAATCATCAGCTGGGATGGTTAATAAATCAAGGCAAGCCGGGCGGTGGTGGCGCACGTCTTTAATCCCAGCACTTGGGAGGCAGAGACAGGTGGATTTCTGAGTTCGAGGCCAGCCTGGTCTACAGAGTGAGAGTTCCAGGACAGCCAGGGCTACACAGAGAAACCCTGTCTAAAAAAAAAAAAAAAAAAAAAATCAAGGCAAGGTTTGAGCCCTGATATGGTAATGAAGGTGGTAGCCTATAAAAACATTTCTTCCTTTCAGGGAGTAGATGCTACAATTAAGGCATTTAGACAACAGTGGAATTGGGAGCAGATGTCCTATGCAAGCTCAACCTATTTATTAGCTACTAATGGAGAGTGTGCCAACTAATGCCCTCCACATTAAGTAGTACATGAAACCAAGTCCCCAAAATCAGACTTTCTTCTTCACTCGGTAGCACACAGCCTCTCGCAGGCAGTTGAGAAGAGCGGTGTTTGAACCCTGGAAGAAAAAAAAAAAAAAAACATTCACTTTCAACAGGCAGTGACTTCTGTGTTCTGGGTTTTCCCCTGGGCTCCCCAGCCACTCAAACCACAGTCCTCTGGGCTGAGGCAGTGTGACCAGAACATGCTCACAAGCCTTCTCACTGAGTGTAAAGGACAGAAATGAAACTTCTGGGGCTTGAGTTGGGGGAGCAGTACCCAACCCTGATCCCCAAAAGAAGCACCTGTAGATGCCCAGTGTGCAACATGCTATGTACCCTTCCTCGTGAGCCAGTGTGAAGACAGACCTTTCCATATATGTTGCAAAAAAGGTAGTCACCCACTCCCACTCCCTTCACCGGCTAAATGAACTGTCTGAGGAATCATTTTGGTGGACAGTCTGCATAAGAGACTGATGCACCGAGCATTGGGAAGTGTGCTCAATGATGCAATTCTTTGTAGTATTTAGTAACGAAAGTCAACTAGTTACCGAGCACTTAAATCTCTCCCCAGCCATAGGAAATGGGTGGTACCATTGTATTCATTCTACAGATGAAAACACCGAGGTCCATAGGAGTTCATTGACCTCTCGGATTGTCAATAAGAAAGCCAAAATTTGAGTTCATTCAACCAGGCGTGAGGCCGCTGTTAGACACTGTTCCATTCTGCCTTCAACAGAGGCAGTAATGTCTGCACTCAAGTTTTAAATCTATGCAGTCAGTTGGAACCTGGACCTTCTGTTTACCAAGCATGGAACATGCCGTTAGGTTCATGGAAGACATTTCTTTCTCACAGAAGAGCCTGCATGTGAAAAACCAACAAAAACCCCAGTCATGCAGCCAGGGATGCAGCTCACTAATACAGTTCTCACCGGGTATGCATAAGGTTCTGAGTTCCCTCCTCAGCATCCTCCAGAAGATGATAGCTCATCAGGGTGGGGTGGCCTTCAAGAGACTCAGGACACCTGCCCCTTTCCCTTTGGGTATCTCTTTGGTCACAGGGATAGTTGAATCTACTTAACCATCACCTGAAAGTATTTACTGAGCACCTATGCATTGGGGTGGCAGTAACTTTATCTGAGCTTAATTTACCTCCTTGAAATTTCTCCACTACAGAGAGATTGACCCCGCAATGGGCTCACACAGCAGGAGATTTGCCTGGAGCCTCTAGTGTATAGAAGAATAGAAAATAATTAAAGATCAAAACGTACTTCTGGTTCCATATCAAAAGTCTGTGTGAAAAGCGCAAGAGTTGGCAAATTAATGAGTCTGTGGCCTGAGGTGAAGTCTGCACTTAGCTTCTGTAATTACCAAGAAACTCGAGATGCCTTAGTGGGTTGAGTAAGCAAAGAAAATGATTTCCGGGCATCAGAGGCATCAGGAATGCAAGAGCACTAATGTACTGGGGCTGCCGCTGAAACAGCCCAGAGTTGCTTTGGGAACTGCTTTAGCCCTTCTGCCATGGTGAGCAAAAAGAGATCTTGAGTCCTGGTAGGGGAGGAAGGAACTGACATGTCGGGTACACTCAGCCTGCTGTGCAGCCTGCTGTGCCTATATTTTATATAAATTGCCTTACTTGGATCAGAATAGTCTGGTTCATTTGACTAAACTAGGGTAAATATGTCTACCCTCCACTGTCCAGTGTGATGCAGGCCTGACCTCTATTGTCACTGTGGTCACTGTCCCACATGCAAATGTTACAGTGTTATGGTTCGAGACCATACCTGCATGCATCTCAACACTCAGTCCTGGGCTGACAGCATTGTTTGGATAGGTTGTAGAACCTTGGGACACACAGTACAGCTGGAGGACGCATGTCCCAGGCTCTTTGAAGGTTATATCTGTTTCTGATTCCAACCCGAGTTCTCAGATTCCTGTCTGCTGCAGCCACCTCAATGATAGACCTACACTTACCTACAATGATAGACTATCACCCTAAAGCCATTAGCTGAAACAAATCCTTTCTCCTGTAGGATGTGGGCATTTTGTCATAGTAATAAGTGACTAGTAGATACAGACAAAGTCATCTTGTGTTAACTGACAAAGATGGGAGGCTACTCCATATGTCCTCTCATTCCTGCTTCACAACACACTTTCATGTTTATTACTCTCCTATAGCACCATTCTCAGAGTCTCAGGACTCGTGACCGAGGTAGTCGTCTTCAACCTCTTTATCCATCTCCTATAACAGGGCATTGAGGTTACTGCCTTCTTGCATGATGTTCTCAAGAACGTTCTCTTGTAGGCAAATTCATGGAAAAGGTGTCCAACTTGTTAAAAGTTCAGTTCTTAGCATGGAAGTATCTGGGGGAAAGCATATAGATTCTTTTAAACATCAAGCTTTGAGGCATATTTCAGCCAGAACTTTTCACCTAGTTTGGGTGTACAGTTCTGAGTTTTGACCGATGTGATATCTGACCACCTGTCACGACAGTAGCTGTGTTATCTAGTGGTGTGCAGGTAAAGTCACACTGTGCTCTCCTATCACCTCTGATTGGTGAACAGGTTCTATCTGTAAGAAACAGAGAGGATAAAACCTTTCCATTGCGTGTGCAATGTTTCTGCCTTGCTTCACGTTTTGTTGGTTAGCTTGCTAATTCACCTTCTTCAAGGATTTCATCGGCTCTGGTGTCGGATAGTATGAGTTTTCCCCCATCCTTGCCTGTACTTTAGGATAGGACAGTCATGTGTCACATTGCATAAATGCTTTCTTTGTGATTCCCTGTTATTAATTGCTTGTATGTGTTTACATCTTTATAATTTCTCCATTTTTTTCTCTACCTTGGTAAAGCACCTTCCTAATCCTGAGTAGCTCAATTTTGGCCTTTTTATGTATAATCCTTTGGTTTATACATCTGGAACTTTATACATCTGGAACTTCTTTTGGCATGTCTCAGGGAGTGAAATTTTAACTTTATTTTCCCTGAATAATGAATCCATTATCCAGACCCTGTTTATCAAAAAATAGACTTTTCCCTCACTAATCTTCAAGTTTGTCTTAGTTACATCTCATAATTGTTAGGTACTCAGTTGTGTCTTCACACTTTTTATTCTGTTCCACAAAATTTCTAGTCTTTGTAAACAATAAACACTATTTCACCCTTCTGTTATAGCTTCAAAAAATTTGGGGGGCTTTTTGTTTGTTTTGTTGTTGGGTTTTTCCCCCTTAGAATTGGAACCAGAGATGGCTGTGAACCATCATGTGGGTGCTGGGGACAGAAAGCAGGTCCTCTGCAAGAACAGCCAGTGCCCTAGCTGCAGCCCCATGAAATGCTTTACCATCTGTTGTAGCAAGCACAGCTTCTCATTATTGTAATCTGGAAAAACATCTTCTCAGACCCTGACTATGCTGAATGAACTAAAACCAATACCTGAATTTAATTAGTGAGAAATTTTACTGAAATATCACTGCTTGTAGATTAACCCAAGTGTGATAAAGCTCCTGAGAGGAGCTTTCTTTCAGAAAAACATGCTATGTTATCTGTGTATTCACATTCTCCTTTATGTAACACAGTAGAGTCCTACAGTTTCCACAAGCGGGTTCTATACTGTTCCGCGCGCCTCCTGTGTCCCCTTTTCACCCGTGGAAGAGAAACACGAGAGGCAGAATTCGGGTATCACCACAGCGAGGCTTTAATCTGTATCAGCAGACATGAAAGACCGCGGAAGGGCCAAAGACAGGAAGAGGCACAGCTTAAATACACCCTAGAGTGACGTGTTCACTTCTGATTGGCTGTTCACTCATTACCCCATATCCCTGGGATAGGCAGTGACTTTTGGCGCACTTTTGCCTTTTTGCACCTGCGCAGTTAATTGTTTACTACTGGGAAGGACACGATGTCCGAGCCATCTTGGAATGGTGGATTACACCACCGCTAACAGCGGCTTCCTACACTATACGAGTTTGTGATGTGTTAATTCTAGGTACAGCATTATTGTTGTTATCAATATTCACAGCAGCTGTTGTTTTTAACTTTTCATGATCCTTGCCAACTAGTGGTGACTATTTACATATTTTTTTTAATTTCTTACTGTCTGTTTTCATAAGACGTTGGCATGGGTGGATACATGGTTCAGTTGGAAAGTACTTGCTGCGCAGGAGCGAGGACCCGAGTTCACCCTCCCTAGCACCCACACAAAAGACAATCATGGTGGCACAAGCCTATGACTTCCCAGGGATGAAAAGTCAGAGATGGGTGGATTCTAGAGATTGCTGAGCCCCAGGACCCAAGAGAGGCTCTGTCTCAAACAGTACAGCTGAGAGTGACTGAGGAAGTGACCCCAGGTCTCTGCATTGATGTGCACACACACAAATACACAAAACACAGTTTGCCCACAGCTGGTTATAATAACATGTGAATTTCCTTTCCCTCAGATGTCCAGGAAAATGAGCATGTCATTTATACATATTAATCATTTTATCTCCACTTTTCTGACTTTATACTTCATTTCTTTCTCAATTCTTTTTTATTTCCTGGCATCTTAATTTTTTAAAATTTTTAAAATAAAATCCAGTAGTTCACACTGTTACATTTTAATGTCATATTAATTTTCATATTTTATAGAAATTATAAATGGATGCTAATATAGTTATGGTCAGAAAATCTTACAGTTTGATCACAAATCCTATTTAGTATGGTATTGGTTTATTTGTTCATTTCTTTGTTTGACTTTTTTTTTCAGTATCTTAATATGAAATACTTACATTTATAACCATTAGTACAGTTTAACCACTATGCTATAGTATAGTATAACCATTAGTGTAGTGTAGAGTTTTCTGTACATGTTCTCTTCCAGGTCATGCTGTTTAGGTTGAGTTCTGATCTTATGAGACTTAGCATCCTATACCTTTCCCTATCCTTTCAAATAATGTAATGGCACAGGTGGGCCCGTTGCTTAACAGGAAGGTGTAACTCATTGCCTGCCAAAGGTGTTTACGGAGACAACAGCCTTTGAGTCTTTCTGCCTTTCTCTTTTGGTTTTGTTTAGTTTTGTTTTTCTTTCTTTTGGTTTCTTGAGGCAGGATCTCACTGTAGGCAGGGATTCTCTGGAACTTACTCTCTAGTTTAAGCTTGCCTCAAACTCAGTGATGCTCCTGCCTCAATGTCCAGAGTGCTGGGATGACAGGCTTAAGTCACCAATGCTTGGCTAGCTAGCATCACAGTTTTTAAGGCACTCTCTTTTGCTCAGTGTTGGGAATTTTAATTAAAATTCCTAAGTTCATTCGATACTTTAGAAAATCAGATGGTGAAAAGCAAATTCATCTGTTTCTTAAAATACAACAAATTGTAGAATAAATAAATAAAAGGGCTAAATTCCCTGCATTTCTTTGGATTTCATTAGCTCTTGGCAAACATTACTTTTACTCACATAAACCTTATTGATTCCAATATGGTGTTAAAAAATGAATGTCTCAGCCCTCTTCAGATAGGACAGATGTCTCTACCTTCGATTTTCTACGGAGGAACTTGACTCTGAAAGGTACAGTAACAAGTAGCATGGGACTTAAGAGTCAGCTGGTTTTCCTTGCACTCACTGGCTGGAACACACTGATGGGTGGACAAGATTATAAAAGTAGTTCATGTTCTTGTCACCTGCAGCAGAGACCTGCTTTGTTCACAGAGATTTCTCTTCGTGAACAGCACAGCCTAAAGTTTTCAGAAACCCCCGCTTGATCACAGCCAAAGGCACCATCAACCCAGAGCATTTAAGGTCCAGCTGGACCACACTGATAACAGCATGTCCTTCTCCTTTGCCCAGGATGTCTGCGTTAGGGCTTATCTAGCTCTTCGCCATCACACAAACCTGCTGATCATCTTGTTCTCCATGATGCTGATGACAGGGATGCCCCAGTTGACAAGCAAAGAGGACATTGAATATATCCGGGATGCCCTCATGGTGGGGAGAAGCGAAGAGGACGCCAAGAAGTATTTCCTTGATCAGATTGAAGTTTGCAGAGACAAAGGATGGACTGTGCAGTTTAACTGGTTCCTACATCTTGTTCTTGGCATCAAACAAGGAGAGAAACACTCTGCTTGAGATTTGGTGCTAGGGCCCAAAGCAATTTAGTGTTCTAAAGCTTTCAAACCCACGTGTCAATCACCAGAGTTAGATTTAAAATGCAATAGGACTCTCTGAACACTGCACTTCAGAATTACAGCTCTTTCCCCAGCTGAACTCTTCACCGAAGGAAAAAAAAAATGTTGACATTACTGCTGGTTTGGTTAATATTCAGTGTGAGGCTGCATTTTTTTCCCTCTCAGACTTCATGATGTTGAAGAATATTCTAAGTTTAAATAGCTTAGAACATTCTTGCTTAGTATGCCTGATGATCTCTTCTTGAGCATCTCTGAAAGTCCTTTAGTTAGAATAGTTGGCAATACCTGTTGTCAAGCGTGTTCGCCACGTATTTTGGCTCTCTTTGTGTTCTTTAAGCTCTTGGCAGAAAAGGGTGCAAGCATTGCTAAGCGAACTGCATTCTTTAAAGGATGTTTCCAAGCATCCCCTCTGTGCCCACAGATGTAGGTGATGTGCTAGAAACAAGGAGTGCAAGTTAGCCTTTAGAATACCAGAGTACGTCAGCAGTTGGTCTCCCACAGTGTACCACTGAGATGTCCAGACACTGAACACAATCTCTGAGCCTGAACCTTGACCCTCCCCAGCTGCTGTGTCTCAAGGGTTGTGGATATGAAAAATGGAGGTAAGACCTTTTACCAAGAGCGAATAACCTAGTACAGCCAGTGTCATCTTCTCCAGAACAGAAACAGGAAGTCACTAACTGGACTCTCGGATGCCTACAAATGCCATCTTTCCCTCTTGCTCTGCCTCCCTTAACCCTACCTCACTACCTCTTGTACTTCTTCCTGAACTTGTGGAACCTTCAAAGACAGCTCAAAATGACTTGAAAAAGAAAGTCTACTCATATAGGCTCCTGAGAACTACAGGTACTTATTTGTGGAGCTGCTCCATGGATTTTTAAAAAGTATATTATTAAAAGAGGAGTTCCAGAAAATATTAGTTTCTAAATGCTTTAATCTTACATTTCAAATCTGAAAGATTTTTTCTTTATTTTTTAATAGAAGACACCTGCTATCAAATGTATTCTAAGCTTATAACAATACTTATTTACACATTCATTTTTCAGCTTAAAGGACTTGAGACATCCCAGAGTTCATAAAGACAATCAAACCAATTTCCTTTGAAGTACTTTTTCATTTCTTAAATATTATGCTGTTTCTCATCAATATTGATCCACCTTCAAGAGAGATCATTAGATTATTTAATCAAATATTTTTAGCTATCATTAATTCCATAGGAAGAACAATGTCAAAGATGTCCATATTTAGATATTATTAGACATAACTCTTTTAATTTTTAAATTGTCAAAATATATACTTAAACTAGCTGGAGCCCAACCTTCACTTTGTGTCTACAGAAGCCAAGTAGCACCTAATTCTGCTATAAATAAGAACCATCAGGGACACTTTTAACATACCCCTGCGTTTTTAAATCATGGCACCTTCAGATTATAATTTCACTAGTGTGAGATGAGCCTGAGCATAGTTTTCTAAGTACTCTGGCTGAATCTAATATACATGCAGGGGAAGGAGCTTTATTTGGTCCATGATGGTATAAGTAACCCTGCCACCTTGCTCACTGGGCCTTCCCTGGCTCATAGCTATCTACAAAACAAAAACAAAAAACAAAACAAAAAAAAACAAAACAACAACAACAAAACAAACAAACAAACAAACAAACAAACCCTCATCCCTGGCAAGTAACTGTTCTAAAACCATGCTGTCTCCTGTACAGGCCATGCCCTGTGCTGAAATGTGTTTCTCTCTATGAATGTGAGTTAGATATTTTATAGCACTTCTGGAGTGTCATTCCTGCTAATATAAGAACAGAAAGAGTAATGCCGTCTAACTCCAAACGGAAAGCATGCTTAAGCTTCTGAAGAACCATACACAGACTTTTCCTTTCATTTGAATTGCTGAAATGATGATCTTGATGATAAAAAACAATTACAGAATACATCTACATTTAGCTTCTGACACCACATGCATACATATTAGTTCTTTAAATGAGACAGCCTTTTCATAAAGCTGAACTACATGGCGCCATATACTGGGTTTCCTTCTTCCATTTCCCAAAGAATGCAATTTCAACTCCATAGACTCTCATATAAGCAGAAATCACCTTCATATGTTTGCTACCTCGCCATTCCTGTGAGTGGTAGATTCCAGTGATTTCTACACCTTTGAAAATATTCTAGACCTAGGGTTCTCCTGGGTGAATACCAATATCTCTACCTTTAGTGGTGAGTGAAGAAAACATAGATCACAGGTCAGATGGATCAGGTCAAAGCAACTTATGTGTGTATCTAAGACTGACCCCCCCCCCAAAAAAAAAGACATAAAGCATCCACTGTACACTTGGTCCAACTTGACTCTACTGGTTTGGATGGTGCTCTGAAAAATGCAGAAAGACATAATGAATAAAATATATCAACCAGAAAATAGCTCTTGACTTGCAAATAAATTAAGTATAGTAAGTACATCTTTTTCAGGAGATGATGAGTTGGTTTGGTTTTATTAGTTCTTTGATAGTTGTGTACAAAGAGTTTTGACCATAATCACCCACTCCCCCAACTTCTCCCAGATTCACACCCCTTTCCTACCCACCTAATTGTGTCCTCTCTTTTTTTCTTCTTGTCCATCAAGGGCAACACTCTTAAAGAAAACTTCCTCTCCCAGCAACTATCAGTTGCCAATAGTTTTTGGCTGGAAATGGGATTACATACCTACCTCCCCTCTCCATGCTGGGATTTGATGGAGCTTGAGCTTTCATGGAGCTTGTCTTAACTGCTGAGAGTTCATGTGTGCAGCTGTCCTGTTGGGTCCAAAGGATTCTGCTTCCTTGTATTTGTTCAACACCTCTGTCTCTCACAGTCTCTCCAGTCCCTCTTCCAATGATCACTGAGCCTTGGGAGGAGAGGGGGAAGTATAGATGCCCCATTTAGGGCTGGGTATTCTGCAGGCTCTTATTCTCTGCACCATGGTAGTTATGAGACTCAATGGTGACCATCATCTACTGCAAATAGACACTGCTCTGATGTGGGCTGAGAGATGATACTAATTTATAGATAAAACAGTAAGTCATTAAGGGTCAGTATGAGAATTCTATAGCATTATTTGGAAGCTGTTAGTCCTATATTAATGATAATTGATTATAATCTTAAATAAAAATTAGAAAATACACTTCTGAAATTATTAGCAATTATGTTTAATGATATGAAAAAATTAAGTGAGCTGGGATTTCTTAAAGATTCTGTTGACTTATTTCCAATTTTATCCAACCTAATAATTCTTGTGAACACATTTGATTCTAGTCTTAGTGCTGGTTCACGTGTTCGCAAAGGCTCATTTCAGGACAGATGCCAGGGAATTCTAAAGCACATACGTGGCTAGCCCTATCTGAAAGCTAAGACAGTCTCCTGTATTTTAATTACAAATGTTAATTTAAATGAAAAAAATTGACATCTTGTGTATCTTTTAATGTTTAAACTTCCAAATGTTTCTGAAACTCATTTTAAAACTGAAACTTATTTTAAGAAGTCGTTATTGAATGTTCATTACTGAGGAACTGGGTACGCAACAAGATGGACTGAGTCCCAGTTCCTGCAGTGTTCATCAGATGCTGGTGATGCAGTGTGTGTGTGTGTGTGTGTGTGTGTGTGTGTGTGTGTGTGTAATATTTGTGCATGTGTATGGGTTCCTGTGTATACATGCACATGTATGTTCTGGTGCATATACATATGTGTACCTGCATGTGCAGGCCAGTGGTAAACACTGGGTGCCTTCCTCTATTACACTCTGTCTTAATTTCTTAAGACAGGCTCTCACTGAAATGGTAGATCACCAACTGGCTTGAATAGCTGGCCAGCAAGCCTCAGAGGACCTCCGGTAACTGTGATCCATTCTGCCCTCCCCAACCCTCTTATCCCATGCTGGGGTTATTCATGCAAACTGCTGCAGCCTGCGTTTTTTTTTTTTGATGGAATACAAACTCAAATCTTCATGCTTGTGTGGCAAGCACATTACTAACTGAACCATCTCCCTAACCCCAATGTAGTATTGTCAATGAGTTTCAGGTCAATGGTTTTCTTTGGGGAGGGACAGCACCCGAGCTCACACACACCAGGCAAGTTTTCTATGGCTGAACAACAGTCCACGTGAGCAATATATTTCTTAATAGGTTTGTTGTGAGTTGAATTTTGTCCCACCCCCAAGACATAGAAAATTAGAATATTAAAATAGAAATTCTAGCTCCAGTATCTGTGTATGTAATTTTACTTGGAAACAGATTATATATACATCCAAGTTAAGATGAAGTTGAATGAATGATATCCTTAAATACAGAGAAGTGACACACGGGGCAAGGACAATATTGGAGTAAACCTTCTGCAGTCCAGGGAACACATGGGTAAAGACACAGAGGATCCTCCCTAAGACCCTTCCTCGGATCCGTGGCCCTGCCAACATTTTGATTTTGGCGTTCTAGCCTCTAGAACAGTGGCAAGATCTATTTCTATTATTTTAATCCACCCAGTCTGGGATACTTGGTTCTGATATCCTTAAGGTACTGATTCCAAGTGAATAACAACATTCCATGGAATTATATTGGGAGTGTCTCGGAAGTTACATACCAATTTCATTGATGTTTTCTGCTATTGTCAGAAAGACTTAAACATATATAAACTGTGACAACAGTGATAATGATGAGAAACTCTAATTCAGTGGGTAAAAAATAAATACTTCTTGAAAATATTGAGTTTCCAGAAGAATGAAATGTGTGTGTCCAGTATCCGTGACAGCAGACCCAACACATTGTTTAATAAACATGTACAATCAAAATAACTCACATTCATCTTCCATCAGCAATGACTGATTACTGGCCATGGCTGGTGCTGACTTGAAGGAAAGGGTCCTCTGTCACACACCAAAAGCTGTGTGAGTCCATAAATCGAGATAGGACAGTTATCAACATTTATCAAACTTACTGTATCTATTTTCTGTCTCAGCCAATCCACATCCAAGCATTTGTCCATCAGAAAGGATAAAGTGCTTGAAGACTAGTTGTCAGAAATAGTTGTCAGGAGCTGGGGAGATGGCTCGGTGGATAAAGTGTATGCTGTGCATACATAAGGACTTGCGTTCAGGCCCCCAGCACCCAAATAAAAGTTGGGCATCAGAGTGTGTCCCAGCACTGAGGAGCACAGGGGTGGAGACAGAGCTCTCTCTGGCCACTTAACCAGATCCTTTAGCAGAATTTCATGGTGTTCTCTTGCAGGCTTCACTGCAGTCAGGGGAAAATGATCAAGATGAGATAATAGAATAGAACTCGGTTCAGCCAGATGTCACTGTAACCGGCACTGAACCAGAACTTCTAGAGTCTGTCCCAGATCATTTTACTTTGGGCATATTTAAACACAGCACAATTTTGGGGGGGAAAAGTATTCAGATAACAATTAACTCAGTCCCAAGTGCACAACAACTTAAGACCTGTTTGTATTGAAGCTTTTCGTAAAGTACATATGGCTTCATCCGAAAGATGATTTCTTGTTGACTTAGAAACAATGTTCAAGCTTTTCCAGCCTCCGCCTTGGACCCATGCAGTCACCAAGATGTTGATGCCTGAGAAGAACTGGATTGCCATCTATGAAGTCCTTTATAAGGAAGGCGTAATAGTTGCCAAAAAAGATGTCCAAATGTCCAAACACCCCCAACAAAAATGTGTCCAGCCTTCATGAAGGTCACAAGTCTTGAGACTACATGAAGGAGCACTTTTCTTGGAGACATTTCTACCGGCACCTTACGAATGAGGGCATCCAGTATCTCTGAGATTACCTGCACCTACCTCCGGAGATCATGCCCGCCACCCTGCATCACAACTATCCCAAGACTGGCAGGCCTCGGCCCAAAGGTCCAGAGGGTGAGGCCTGCAAGATTTCTAAGAAGGGAGGCAGACAGAGACATCTACAGGAGGAGTACTGTGTGTGAGGAGCCACATTCACCATTACAAGATGGCGCAGGCTTCTGCTTCCTGGTTCTTCACGGAAGCTTTACTTGAGAATGCTCCTGCCCATGGCGCGAAAACTGAGTATGACAATTGGATGAAAGATTTGAGCCAATGAGGGATCTGCACGTCTCCCAAAGCTCTATTTAAGCAGCGGGCTTTCTGAGCTCGGAGTCCTTCCTCTTTTCTCCATCTTGAAGAGCTGTTCAATAAATGCTGTCAGAAGAATCCTGAGTGTGGCGTTCTCCTTATCAGAGAGGTAGTGCGTCGCAAGTGGTGCCGAAACCCGGGATGAAGCCGAATATCTCGGAGTTTTGACCAGTCACGAAGGACCCTGTTGGCTCGCAGAGGATTCAGAACTGACAGTGCGGAGAGTATCAACTTTAGAGCTCCAGTAAGCGGGATACAGTGGAAGACACCCTGCGCTGGAGAACCAGTCCGACTGACAGAGCCTCAGCCTTTGAACTCCAGTAAGCGGGATATAGTGGAAGTCACCCTGCGCTGGAGAACCAGTCGACTGAAGGAGCTGGCTGAATTCGGAAGTGAAACAAAGGTGATTGCATAGTAACAAAAACGGGGCAAGAAAAAAAATAAGCAAAAACAGATGAAAAAGGTTTTAAAGATGCAAGGAGTAAATTGCAGGCTGCTCTGAGTCAAGAGAGCCAAACAGATAAATAAAGGTTATAGTAACGAAAATGGGGCAAGAAATAAGTGAGTAAAAACAGTTGAAAAAGGCTTTAAAGACACGAGGAATAAATAGAAGGCTGCTCTAGACAGAGAGCTAAGCAGAATGATAGTGTTAATTGATTTAACTTTCAAAATGGGTGTGATTCTGAGTTGTATAATATTTTTCTGGATAAAAACTCAATTTAAAGGTTTTTCTGGTTACTGGCTTAAGGAAAGGCTAATTTGGAAAAAAAGGTATTTCTATGAGTTTTCTGATGAGGTCATTAAGGTAGTAGTTATGTCTTCCAGAATTATATGGATCAGACATGACAGAGGTAGGCCTCCAGAACACTAGATTTCAGAGAATCAAAATAATTATCTTGATACTAAACCTTGTTCTGAGATTTGTATATTGCAGAATACACAGCTTTGGAGAATGAATCTTATCACCTGCATGTTCACTGATGCCCTGGACTTCCAGCTGGATGCAGTTAAGACAGACTTCAGATGCTTATCAATTTACCCTTCCTCTCATTCCTCTTCCAAAAGTCAACGCCCATGTTCAGCTTGAAGAAGTTAATGAGGAGTTGGCGCCCCAATTCCCTGGACTTGGGGACTGAGGTGGTTAATATTAGGCTGTCTTTATCTGTGACGATTGCGGATTGCTATCGTCCAGATCAATTCTACTCGCTTGGATTTCCCCTTGACCCAGGGACTCTCCTCATGGATCTCTTCGGTCTTTTCTTACTTTAAGGAATGGGTGGGGGTAGGGTTAATTGGCTGCATGATCTTTGGGGGAGTGCTGCTTACCCTCTGGTTGCTCTGCAAATTCAAACATCAACATCAAAAAGATAAGGTGGTGATCATGCAAGCATTGCTTGCCGTGGAGCAGGGAACATCCCCTCAAGCCTGGTTGAATCTGCTTAAACAATGAGACACCATCACTTAATAGGATATCCTGAGGGCTTGTGTTCCCATTGCACCAGGTATCCTAGTGGTGGTCCTCCACACTTCCCGGGGCTCAGGTTCCCATTGCACGGGATAAAAGGTGTGGAGGGTCTCGTACTGTTTAACTGCCTTGAACGCCTATAGGTAGAACGGTGGGCTAGATCGGCAACCTAACAGTCCTCAATTGTTGTTGCAGTTTAATAAGGAAGGGGGAGATGTGAGGAGCCGCATTCGCCATTAAAAGATGGCGCAGGCTTCTGCTTCCTGGTTCTTCACGGAAGCTTTACTTGAGAATGCGCCTGCACATGGCTCAAAAACCGAGTATGACAATTGGATGAAAGATTTGAGCCAATGAGGGATCTGCACGTCTCCCAAAGCTCTATTTAAGCAGCGGGCTTTCTGAGCTCGGCGTCCTTCCCCTTTTCACCATCATGAGAGCTGTTCAATAAATGCTGTCAGAAGAATCCTGAGTGTGGCGTTCTCCTTATCGGTGAGGTAGCGCGTCGCAGCTGTGCCCCTGGAGCTGACAAGAAAGCTGAGGCTGGGGCTGGCTCAGCAACTGATTTCCAGCTTAGAGGCGGCTTTGGTCATGGACGTGGTCAGCCACCTCAGTAAAGTTGGAGATTATGTTGTATTGAATAAACTTTAAAGAAAAAAAAAAAAAAAGAAACAGTGTTCAAGATAAAGTTCTAAGGAGAATGAATGAGGTAAACATAATGCCTGTGGGCAACAGGATTGGCCTGGCCCTAAGATAACATAGAAGTCACTTGGGCTGTTGTAAAGTGCAAGTGACATCACTTTTAAAAAATGGATTTATGGTCTAAAAGCCATGCTCAGAATTTAGGAGAAGGGGTCTGGGATATATAAATACTGGCAGAAATGGGCAGAGCCTGTCTCATCAGACAGCAAAGGATCACCAGGTTGTCAAACTCCATCATTCCTGGCATCCTAGGAAGAGCCAGCTGTGCACCTCAGTCCGCTGAAGAGGTAAGCTGTGTGTTAAACTTTCCGGGCTTCTCTGGTGCTTCTCTGTGTGCACAAGGCCTTTATGGCCTCTGCAAATCTGTAAGCTTCAGGTTGTAAAAGACCTGGTCTTTTAAAATTAAGATGAAGAGTAATAAAGGATACCTGATGTGTAGATTAGAGTCTACACATCACATGTACACACACACACACACGCACACACACGTACGTATACACTCACTAATAAGTTAAAAATAATAATAATAAAAGAGAATAAAACAGTCACCATAATTCTTTCTAATAACTAAAATTTGCAAACAGCCCTAAAAGGCTCTCCACAGGAGATCAATTAGCTAAGTGCCATTGAATTATGAGCTAGGGGTGTAGCTCAGTTGATTGTGTTTGCCTAGTGTGCATACGGGTGTGCTCTGCTACTTAAGGAGTTTGAGGCCAGCCTGTGCCAGATGAGGCCAGCCTGTGCTAGATACCTTGCCTCAAAAATCAATTTAAAAATCCAAGTGGTAGTAAGTATGTGCATACATAAAAAGTTTGGAAGAATCCATGCACACCACACTGATGTTTGTTTGTTTTTGTTTGAGGGTCCTAGAGAATTGAATCTAAGGCCTTACACATGGAAGACAAGCCTCTACCAATAATCTGTATCTTCAGCCATTTTAATTTTTTTTTTATTTCAATATATAATAACGCTAAGTTACATGAGCTTGCCTTGAACTCACGCTGTAACCCAGGCAGACCATGATCTTGGGATCTTCCTGCCTCAGCCCCCTGACTGTCTGGGAGCTGTAGTTTATACTACTATTGGTGATTTTTTTTTCTGTGCATTAATTTTTTTTTATTTGGATTTTGGGTAGTTTGAGTTTTCTAATCAGGAGGAAGCATTAATATTTTCATTTTGAAAAAAATGATGCAGTCTGCATGACAATTGTCTCTTTGTCTCTTTTAACGTAGATTGTGCCTAACTAAAAGCTCAGAAAACAACAACAACCAATAAACAACAACTAGATTTGAAGCCCATATTATCTATCGAGCAGTGGCTCAAAGCTATTGTTGGAAATTGGGAGTTGAAAACAAGGGCCTTGCCGGGCAGTGGTGGCGCTTGCCTTTAATCCCAGCACTTGGGAGGCAGAGGCAGGTGGATTTCTGAGTTCGAGGCCAGCCTGGTCTACAGAGTGAGTTCCAGGACAGCCAGGGCTACACAGAGAAACCCTGTCTTGAAAAAACAAAAACAAACAAACAAAAAAGAAAACAAGGGCCTTAACGTTTCCAGCCTTATCTCTACCTGATGGTTTTCACTCACCACTGAAATTGGCCTTAATTTCTGTTCAACTGTAACAGTGCTTTGAAGAAGGTGGGCTTGCTGTGAGCCTCTATCTCAGTCAGGAGAGTCCTGCTTGCTGCAGCTCTTCTCCAGCAGACCTGGTGCTGCCTATGGGGTCATGCTGAGCTCTTGCTCACATCTGAAGTCCCCTGAGGAGGTGCAAACAGCCTTGTTTTCACTCTTTGTGAATGTCAGATTCTTTTCTAAGCATTTGCTCATTAACACAACTGAGTAAATCTCCCTGCCTGCTGCTTTAGTAAGAATTATCCCTTCTGTGGGCTCTATGTGGTTCTGAGTCAGGGGGACTGTGGCCTATCAGGGAATGAATGCAAAGGCCACTTTGGAGCATGGAGTAGCACCATGTGCCTCGCAGTAGAGGAACAATCGTCTGACAATCAACCTCAGAATCTTCTGGTTATACTTTAGAATTAAAATAGCTTCCTATTGTCTGGCAGAAAGCCGCCCACCATTTCCGACAATTGCGAGGCTTATGGTTGAACAGTGCTTTCTGAAACCTGATGTGTTTGGTGGCCAAGTCTACACTAATATCTCTCTGTCTCTGTCTCTGTCTCTCTGTCTCTCTGTCTCTCTCTCTCTCTCACACACACACACACACACACACCTTTCCTTTGCATCATCACTAAGCACTTGTTTTGTTAAGCTACCAGCTCTGTGGCTACTAAGGGCTTCCCCTAAGGAAGTCTCATAGCCACAAAGAAGTGCCAAGTCCTTGACTCCCCCCACTCCCACCCCATTCTCACCCCAGTGCTGCTCAGTCCACAGTCTCACAGTTCTAGACACCAGAGAAAACAGCCTCTCACTTTAAGAGCAATTCCTTCCTCAGGTACTAATTGCTCAATGTGAATGGACACATTTGCAGGCTTACAGGACATAAATAGGCTTGGCACCTTGAATCTCCAGAAATTTAAAAGATTCTGAATTCTTAACAGAGGAATCTTTAATGGCCAAGAAACACTTAAGGAAATATTCAACATCCTTACCCACGGGGAAATGCAAATCAAAATGACTCTGAGACTCCATCTTACATCAGTCAGAATGGCTAAGATCAAAAATTCAAGAGACGGACGTGCTGGCAAGGATGTGGAGCAAGGGGAACACTCCTCCATTGCTGGTGGATGTGCAAATTTGTACAACCACTTTGGAAATCATTTGGCAGTTTTTTTAGAAAATTTGGAATAGTTCAACTCCAAGACCCAGCTTTATTACTCCTGAGTATAGACTCAAAAGATGTCCCACGATATCACAAGCCCGTGTGCTCCACTATGTTCATAGCAGCTTTATTCACAATAGCCAGAAACTTAAAAACAACCTAGATGCCCCCAACTAAAGAATGGATAAAGAAAATGTGGTGCCTTTGCACAATGGAATACTATTCATCTATTTAAAACAAAGACATTATGAAGTTTGCAGGCAAGTGGATGGAACTTGAGAATATCATCCTGAGTGAGGTAACCCAGACCCAAAAGGACATGCATGGTATGTATTCACTTATAAGTAGACATTAGTCATAAAGTTCAGGATAACCCTGCTACAATTCACAGACCCAAAGAAACTAAGTAACACGGAGGACCCAAGGGAGGATGCTTAAATCTCAGAAGCAGAAACAAAATAGTCATCTGAGGTGGGTGGATGGAGAGAGGGAACTAGGTGGGAGAGAGGGTAAGGAAGAGAATGGGGATGGAGCGTGGGGATCAGACGTGGGGAGAGGGGTTTCAGGAGAGGAAGAGTAGTGAGAACAGAAATTGGTGGGGAGCATCTCTGGGACTAGCTAGAGACCTTGGATGGAGGAAGCTCTCGGAAGTCTATTGGGATGATCCTAGCTGTGATTTCTACCAGTGGTGGATATGGAGACTGAAGTGGCCACCCCCTGTATCCAGGCAGAATTTCCAATGGAGAGAAGGAAACATCAACCCACCTACAAAACCTTCAACCCCAAGTTTTTCCTGCCTACAAAATGTGCAGGAATAAAGATGGAGCAGAGATTGAGGGAATAGCCAACCAATGTCTGTCCCAACTTGAGACCCATCCCACGGGAGACAGCAAGCCCCTGGCGCTATTAATAATATTCTGTTATGCTTGCAGACAAGATCCTAGTATAACTGTCTCCTAGTATAAATTTCATCCAGCAGCTGATGAAAAACAGATGCAGAGACCCACAGCCAAACATCAGGCAGAGGTCAAGAAGTTTTATGGAAGAGTGGGAGATTTAATTGAGCAAGCTGGAGGGCTCAAAGCCACCACAAGAAGACCTACAGAATCAACTAACCTGGGCTCATGGGGGGTGGGGGGGGTGCTCACAGTGACTGCTCCACCAACAAAGAGCATGTGGGGTCTGGACCCAGGCTCCCTATACATTTGGAGCAGATGTGCAGGTTGGTCTCCCTGTGGGTCACCTAACAATTGAAATGAGGGGCTATCTCTGACTGTTGCTGGCCATTGGATCCCCTTCCCCTGCCTGGACTGCCTGATTTGGTCTCAGTGGGAGAAGATTAGTCCTGCTGGAACTAGATGTCACAGGCTGAGATGATACCCAGGGGGGCTTCTGGGCAGAGAAGGGGAGGGGGCAGTTGGGGGAGGAATTTGTAAGGGTGGAGTTAGGGGAATGGGGGGGGTCTGAAATTGAGATGTAAAATGAATAAGTAAATTAATGAAAAAAGCAACTAAAAGATTCTGAGAGTCACAGACAGGTCCAGTAAGCAATGCAAAGTAAGCAGGTTAGGTTGTGAACACAGTACAGATCCTAAGCCAGTAATTTAGGAAAAAATGATTTTCCAATTGAAGCAAGTGAGGCAGTAGCAATTTAGAATAGAGGGGACTGGAAAAGGAGTGGGTACAAGCTTTGGTGTTAGGTCATCCAAAACCAAGAGCCAAGTTTTACTCGAATAAGTTATCCAATCTCTTCAGTGTTGACTCTCATATTTACAGTAGAGTAAGGCATAGAGACACAGTACCAACTCTACAGATTTGGTGTAGCAATTAAATGAAAGAACAAATGTGAAGCATTGGTGGGTCTACAGTCTGGCCTGGAGCTATCATTCAATAAATGTTACCTGTTGTTTGGTTGTTCTTTTCCAAGAAAGACTAAAGAATCTCAGGAATTATAGTATTTGGTGGCTCAGTCCTTGGCATGACTTCCAGGAGCTCTTTACAGATGTTTCCCTCAATAAGGCTTCAAAGCAAAAATAATTTCCATTCAATATCAGATAATAAGAAATCTTCAAAATAGCCTCAAGCTTCTCGAGGAACTATTCTAATCCATGCAAATTATCTCCTAGTTCTAGGCCTATGGCAGATTAAACAGGGACACTGCAATCAGTTTTAAATGCAACTTTTCTTCACCTTTTTAATCAGCTTGGTGGAAGATTTACCTATGTGAGAGTCACTAATTTTTAAATGTATAATTTGATGAGTGCTAGTAGACCTATATGCTTATGTATTTGCTACCATGGTCAGGATAAAAAAAAACAATTTCATTATTCCAGAATGTTCTCTCATACTTCTTTGCAGTTAATCCTCTTTCATATCTCTCTTTTAAAAACTTTACTTACTTTTATTCTATGTGTGTTTTAACTACATGTATGTCTATGTATCATGTGCATACAATGCCAGTGAAGGCCAGAAGTGGGCATTGGATATTCTGAAGCTGAAGTTACAGATGGTTGTGCGCCACCATGAAGGTTCTGGGAATAGAACCCAGGTCCTCTGGAAGAGTAGTGCTCTTACTGCTAAGCCATCTCCAACCTCATCTCTCCTGCATCTCTTAATGCTTGAGAACCAACCACTGAAAGGCTTTCTGTCAGCTGTGGTTTTGCTTTGTCCAGTGTTCCATATCTACATCCCCCTATAACATATTGTCGTTAGTGCCCAGCTTCTTTTACATACTGCAATGCATTAGAGTTATCTATGTTTTATAAATGAAATCTTGTTTAGAAAAGCCCACTTTCCGATACCTTTACTCTAGAGCCAATCACCAGCCTTCCAGTTTAGTCACCTGCTGTGTAGCACAAGCACATGTCCAGGAGAAACAGCAAGTTGCGAGGGACATCTGGCTGGGATGTAAGTTAGAATAACTCAAAACCTGCCCAATCTAGGCTTGGAGCCTGAAAATAAAGTGCCTAGATTATGTGTCTTTTATACGGGCTAGCTAGAATATTTAATTCATTTACACATGAGCAATTTCAGACATTTTGGCTATCCGCACATGTAGACAACAATGCTCTCCCCAGTACCCAACCCCTGTAAATTAGCATGGTCCTATTTAGGATCAAAGAAGAAAAAAAAAAAAGCCACGAGCAATTTTAACGGTCAACAGTGATACAGCCTGTTAACTACTGTTACCTGTGTTAACTACTGTTGCATCGTTTGCACAGAGCACCTGATAGAAGTGATTCAAAGATGCTCACAACATCCAAGGGTTCCATCCACACTCACTTGGTTCCATGTTCCTGGGAGGATTCTGCCAAGGTACTGTGTTTCCAGTGGAAACATGTAACAAAGGCTGTTTGCCTCATGGTGACCCAAAAGCATTAAAGAGACTGCTGGCCAGGTATAACTAGCAAGTACCCACCCCATTTCCTGCAGCTGGGCCCCGCCTCCCCAAACGGCCCAACCAGCTGTGAACCGGCACATGCGCTGTGGGGCTATTACGTGTTCAAACCGTAACAGTATTCTTTCGGCTGCAAAAGACTGATGCTCAATTCAAAACTGCTTAGATAAAAATTAATGCAGTGGTAGGAGAAGCTCAGAGAAGCATCTGGCCACAAGCCCAGCTGTCAAGAGAAGAGATGCTCTCATAGATACACATAGAAATTGTTTATGCGAGGAATATAGCGGGGGGTGGGGTCAGATTGTGGCTGCTCATTATGTTTCTGTCCATAGTTTAGGTGGCATTATTATGTGACCAGAGTTTACTGGGCATCAGAATAGATATAGCTCAGGCTGACCAGTTTAAACACTCTACATCAGGATTACTGAAGAAAAAAAAAAAAAAACCTCCTTCACTGTGGACTCATATTTCCCCTCTGTTGCTTTAAAAATAAATACTTCATAATTTACTTATGTGAAATTTATAACCTCGTATGTGTTACAAGACATTTTATTCCCAATATTTAAGGCCATACATCTTGTATATTACAGCAATAGCCCAGAGCAGAACCCGGAACTCTAAACTCTGTTTTCATTAAGAGAATACTCCAAGATGAATGTGGTCAGAGAAAGAACACACGAGTAAGGAGTCAGAAGAAGCCCCATCTGCTCTCCACACATCCCCACTGCCCCCGCCTCAGATTCTCCTCTGGAATAACAACAGATAGAGGTAGATTCTGCAGAAGTGTCTCTCTCTAGTGATGCAAGAGACCACATAAGTGTGAGAGACCCTCCCTGGATGGGCGTTGGCTCTCTCCACTGCTTCCTTGCCTGGTCAGCCTGCCCTAGGTCAGTTCTATAAGAAGCCTGGTACAGTCCAGTCAGAAACCATCACCTGTGTAGAGAGCAGTCTTCATGTGTAGGTCACCTTCTCACTCCTGTGTAAAGAACCTGACCAGTGGCCAGTGTAGAGGACACCCTTATAACCACGAAATGGGCATTGACCACAGTACCAGTTTAAACCAGAAATGGCTACATTAATTCACAACCCAGGGCCAGTTGGAAACAAGCAGACTAAAGCTGAGTCTGGAAAAGCTGGGGCCTTTTGGCTGGAAGTACTAGAAAAATCTTTCTCATGAAGAACAAAATGAGATTTCCTTTAAGGGCATAAATCTGATTCACAAAACCCTCAATCCAGAAATATGCTTGGCTTCTAGGTGGAGAAATGACAACCAGAATCCATCGAAACCGTTTCCAAACTTTGTCCCTGGCTCACTTCCCCTCACCTACATCGCCTGATCTTTCTCTGGCTGTCCTTTCATCTTTTTTCCTGCGCAGTACCTTTCCTCTTGGAGGATGAGCAGATAGTTCACTGTGGCTGCCTCTCAGCTTCCTTCTGACTTACTTATGCTTGATTATACCTCCATTACTATTTTATTCCACATCAAATTGCTTTGGATCCATTTGGTCTGGAATCTACCTCAAGGGCACTCCATTATGATCTGGATGTTCCCTCAATGAGTGGAATAGCCGCCAGGTTCTATCCTCCTCCTACGCCGGAAACACAGATAAAGACGGCCCTGTATCTCAAAAATCACTCGCCATTAGTGGGTACATATAGAAATAATTTGGTTGAGTATTCTGTGATATTACACATATATACTTACATCCCTATGCTATTGGGATATCAGTGTTTCTCTGCATATTAAATTTGGACTTAAAAGAGCCAGGCATAGTGACACATGCTTTTAGTCCCAGCATTCAGGACACAGAAGCAGGAGGATCTATGTGAGTTCAAAGCTAGCCTGGTCTACAAAGCAAGTTCCAGGACAGCCAAGGCTACACAGAGAAACCCTGTTTTTTGTTTTTTTTAAATCTGACGTAAAGACATTCTCTGGTAGTCACATTTTCCATCATATAGCAGCTAACTGAAAAGACACAACTGCTCAACCCAAGCATTCGTTCTAGCCACCATAATAGCAAGGAAGAAAAGCAATCCGCTGACAGGAATTCATTCTATCTTTCTTCCCACAAATGAACCCAGGTCATCTAGTTCTTCCCTGCTGAGTGTGCAGCTGACATTTAGTGATGGAAGAAGAAAAATGATCTCTGGGTATGTGGGTGTGTTTCAGGCAAACAATTTTTTTCCCAGCAGCTTCTGATTTCAAATGAGAACCCCAGGCTCACACAGGCACGTTTAGTGCTTAATAATATTCAGGGGAGGAGAGAGGAAATAGAAGTTACATGGTTTCCCTGGAAACCTTTTCTTCAAGGCTTGCACGTGTATTCTCTCAAGAAGCAGGTGAGACAGCCTAGGGATGCTTCTGGGCCCTAGTCCCTTCATTAAAGGGTCAAGGCCACGTCCCTTCCACTGTCTCTGCAGATGCAATAATCTGGTTTATGTTGCTCAAGGTTATTTAATATCAAGTCTCTCTTTACCAGTAGGTTTAATGAGAAAAATGTGCTTAGCTTCCTTTTAGCATCTTTTGATAAGCTCTGGGACATTTATGCCAGAGAAATGGAGAAAATGCTTTGTGTAAATCAGTAGGAAAAGGGATTCCTCAGGACACAGAATTCAATAGCTCACTGATTATAAAAAATGATTTTTGTTGTTGTTGTTTTATTATGAGATAGGGTCTTTCTATGCAGCCCTGGCTGTCCTGAAACTCACTATGTAGACCAGGCTGACCTTGAACTCACAGAGATCCACCTACCTCTGCCTCCCAAGTGCTCAGATTAAAGGTGTGTGTCACTATGTCTGGAAAAAAAATATTTTAACCTATTTTTCTTACTCTGGTTATATTCAGACTGCATTACAAATCAGAACAAAACAGATCTTGAATAGCTACCAGTCTCAAGATCTGTTTCTTTTTAAAATACATATTATGTTATTTTACAGGTGTGACTTTTTGTCTGCTTGTATATTTGTGAACCATATGCATGCCTGATACCCATGGAGCCTGGAAGAGGGTATTGGATCCCCTGAAACTAGAATTAACAGTTGTGAGCCATTATGTTGCTGCTGGGTTTTGAACCCAGACCCTCAGTAAGAGCAGCCTATGCTTTTAACTAAGTCATCTCTCAATCCCCCCACCCCAAATTTAATCCCAGCATTTTGGAGGCAAGAGACAGGTTAATATGTGACCAACCTGTCTATATAGAGAGGTACAGGCTAGTCACAGTTACATAGTAAGACTATCTCAACAAAAGAAAGAATCATACGCACCTGGATTAAAAGTAAGTATGCTTGTAAATCTGTATGTTGTAAATCTGTTAGTGTACTATAGTAAAATGTCATCGACAGAGAGGCTTATATACCCAGAAACTCATCACTCACACTTCTGGAGGCTGCAGAGTCCAAGATCAAGTGAGTGGTAGATTCAGAATGTGATGAAGACTCATTCCGCAGTTGGTGAAGTGTTCTCCCGTAGTTGAAGAGATGAAGGGTCTCTTTGGCCTTCTTTTTTAAGGGCACTAATATTACTCGTGAGGGTTCCACTTTGATGACCGAATTGTCATCTATGTCTCATCCCTGACTGCCACTACTCTAAGGACGAGTTTCAGTCTATGAATGTTAGGACACAAACATCCAAACAACAGCAACAAGCATCTCTTCTTCCACCACACCTCATCCTTCTGCTCCCATTTCCTCCCTTCTCAGGCAAACTCTCTTGGCTCTTTGTCTTATTTTCTTCTTCATAACAACTAGGGTTTGGGTCAGGAAGAAAGCCTAGTGAGCTGTGCCTCTTCACTCAGGAGACTTATCTTAGGTTTTTATTTCATGAAACTCTGGCATTTTTAGGCATCAGCTGTAGGTCCTGCCATTAATCTCCTCGTGTCCAAGCTCAGGGGAGCAGCTGAAAATTGGGCACCTTTGTTCTCAGGTATGGAAGGTATGGAAGGTATGGAAGGTATGGAAGGTATGGAAGGTATGGAAGGTATGGAAGGTACTGCCTGACAACTAAACAACCCAGGACCCGAGGTGCAGCTAGAACACTGATCTTGCACAGAAATGGAAATCAGTACCAGCCCAAGCATCGCATAGCCCAAATTCCTCCACTAACTGCATTGTTCAAAACAGTGTGTTCATTTCCACTTGAAACCATCCCTGACACTCAGGATTATATAAAGTCCTACTGAAGGGCCCCAGTGTTTTCAGAAAAAAACATCTTTTCTCTTTCATTATGATTAGAAGACATCTATGTGCCAGGAGTCTTGTGAGATGTTTAGGATTCAGGAATGACAACACACAATTCCTCTAGATACGGAGCAGTTTAGGTCTCCTGCCTCTAGACTTTCATGGCTCACTTTTAGGGAAATTCAGTCATATTCACTAATTAACTTGGAAGAGATGTTATTCGGTGACTAGAGAAGGTCTTCATTCTGTTCTTTTACTCTGATGGAGATAACAATAAGATCACAAGATAATTACCAATTTTAAGAAATATGATTAAGGAAATAAACTAGCAATGAGACCTGTTAGCAATAAACGAGACAAGCAGAATGGATGAGGGGTAAAGAACTTCCAAGGAATCAAGTGCTGAGTTCAGACCTGAAGAAGAATATTCTCAGGCCACAAGTTATTCACTTGTTGCTAGGGAGAATGAAATGCATATGGGAAGAGATGGTGTTATCTACTTATTCTGGAGTATGGGCATTAGAAAGTGTGAGGTAAATGTAATGTGCTTAGGTGCCTTTGATCTCTGAATCTGCTTTCTACTGAAATGTTTCAATCTTCAGAAAAACAAAGTTAGTGTCTAAACTATAATACATTATTTATATTCATATAATCTATTTAAAACAATATTTCTTATAGCTAGCTGTTTTCTGTTACCAGCTTAAGGGCCACCTCAAAACAAAACTATGTTGAGTAACAAAATTAACTGCAGGTATATACCTGCAAAGAACAATCTGAAAATGATATAAAGAAAACAATTTGATTTATAACATCCCAAAGAATAAAATAATATAATAAGTTTAGGAAGTGTAAAGCCTGAACTCTTAAAACTACAGAGTAGTGTTGAAAGGAAATTTAAAAAAATAAAACAAAAATAAGTGAAAAGACATACATGTTCATAGATAATACACTCATTGGTTAGCTGTCAGTGGTCCTAAAATAACTATGACGATTCAACACAGACCTCATAAAAAATTTCAATCTGATACTAGCACAGAGAAGCATGGGCCCAGAAAAACTCCAATAATTTGTGAGGAACAAATTTGGAGGATACATACTTCTTGATTTTAAAATCTCCTACAAAAGTAAATCAAAACCCTGTGGTACTGAAATAAAGATGGGCAGATAAATCAACAGGTTACGATCAAGAGTCTAAGTGATTTCCAGCAAGGGAGCTAAGAAAGTTCTATAGGGAGAGAACAGTACTCTCAAAATTGTGCTCAAGCAATTGGATATCCACATGGAAATAATGATTAAACCTGTCCCTCAAAAATACACCAAAAAATTCAAATGTATCAAGCCTCTAAATGAAAGAAAGAAAACCATAAAGTTCATAGGAGGAAATTTAACTATAACCTCATGGCCTTACAACTAGCACAGGCTTTTAACTCTGACAGCAAAAGTGAGAGCAACAAATTTATCAAAAATAGAACATTTGCTTCTAATGACCCCATCAAGGACTTAAAGGACAACACAGAGGACAGGACTTGTTTTAAGTTTTTAAGATTTATTCATTCTTTTCAAGACCAGATTGATCTACAGAGTGAGTTCCAGAATAGCCAAAGCTATACATGGAGAAACTTTGTCTCGAACCTCTGCCTTCCCAAAAGATTTATTCATTTTACTTTACATGCATTTTGCCTGCATGTTTGTATGTGTACCACATGCAAGTCTGGTACCTGTGAAGGTCAGAAGAGGGTATTGAATCTCCTGGAACTTGAATTATCTTATCGATGGTTGTGAACCATCAAGTGGGTGCTGGGAATCAATCTCATGTCCTCAGAAAGAACACGTGCTTTTAACCACTGAGCCATATCTTTAGGGAAAAAATATTCTCAAATAGTTGATCTTATAAAGAACTTGTATCTAAGACATATGAGGATCTCTCAGAACAATAATAGAAAAATTTAACATTAAAATGGATCTGAATATATATTTTCAAACGTTATTAAAATATTAAGTGAAATAGAAGATGTGTGACATAATTGTCCATTGGGGAAATGTCACTCAAACCCTGATAACTGTCCACTTCACACCTACCAGGATGGCTGTAACTAAAAGAGTACTGTGTGTTCCTGAAGATGCAAAAACTCTGGGGCTTCATATACCGCTGCTGGAAATAAAACTCATGCTTTGGAAGAGTCTAGCTGGTTCTTAAAAGATTAAATATCAAGTTACCTTATGATCTAGCCATTGTAATTGTGGATATATAGGAAGAGAAAGGTGTGATGTTATGACTAAAGTGGCCCCATAAGCTCATATATTTGAATGCTTGGATCCCAATTGGTAGAGTGTTGGAAAGATTAGGAGGGGTATGTGTTACTGAGGATGGGCTTTCAAAAGTTCATGTCAGACACCGATTCTCTGTCTCTCTGTCTCTCTGTCTCTGTCTTTGTCTCTGTCTTCTTCTTCTTCTTCTTCTTCTTCTTCTTCTTCTTCTTCTTCTTCTTCTTCTTCTTCCTCTCTCTCTCTCTCTCTCTCTCTCTCTCTCTCTCTCTCTCTCTCCTCCTCCTCCTCCCTACTGTCTGAGGATCATGATATACAGCTTCCAGTTACTTTTCCAGCACCATGTCTGCATGCTGGTCACTATGCTACCTGCTGTGATAATAGACTAATTCTCTAAAACTGTAAGCAACGCCCCCCCCCCCATTAAATGTTTTTTTTTTTTATATAAGAGTTAACTTGGTCATGGTGTCTGTGGTGATTTGAATATGCTTGGCCCACAGAGAGTGATATTGTTGTGAGGTGTGACCTAGTTGGAAGAAGTGTGTCATTGTGGGAGTGGCTTTGAAACCATCTTCCTAGCTGTTTGAATGACAGTCTTCTTCAAGTGGCCTTCAGATCAAAATGTAGAACTCTGGCTCTGCCCGTGCCATGCCTGCCTGGATGCTGCCATGCTCCTGCCTTGATGATAATGGACTGGAACTCTAAACCTGTAAGCCAGCCCCAATTAAATGTTGTCCCTTATAAGAGTTGCCTTGGCCATGGTGTCTGCTCACAGCAGTAGAATCCTAAGACAATGTCTCTTCCCAGCTAGAAACTGTAAGACAAAAGAGAAACCTATCTTTTATTGCACAAACAACAACATTATTCATGAGAACAAAAGTAATAGAAACCCAAAGGCTTATCAGTTGCTGAATTGGTAAACAAAATGTAGCACAGGTTTACATCTCAAATAAAAAGGATGAAGTACCTTGAAAACAGTAAAAGAATGTCATCACAAAAGACTACATATTGTGTGATATTATCATTTATATTAATGTTCAGAATTGATACCAGTATGGAGACAGAGGTACATTAGCAGTTGAAGAGACCAGAAGTTGATCATGACTCTGGAGAAATAGGAAGTGACCGATGGTACCAGCCTTGTTTCCAGGGTGTTATAAATGTTCTAAATTGATTGTGGTGGATATATAACTGTGAATGTGCTAAAACCCTTAGACTTTGAATGAAAGAGTTATATAGTAAGTCAGTTATACCTTAATACATTTATTTTAAAGATGGGGTCTTATTATGATTCTCTGACTGACCTGGAACTGGATACATGGACCAGACTGGCCTTAAAGTCACAGAGACCCACCTGCCTCTGCCTCCCAAGTGCTAGGATTAAAGGCATGTGCCACCACACTCAGCCAATTTTTTTTTCCTTTTTAAAGCTGTCAGAAACAATACCAAGAAACATCAAGTTCCTATCTCAATCAGAGGGAGTCACTCAGAATTTAAGCTGATTACTTTACCATCTCCGTAATGACACTACTAGAAAATCTGTTCTCTGGACCCTCACAATATGACACATCCATGAGGTACTTCAACAAACCATTGCAATTCTCCCAATTTTCAAATCTACAGTTCCACAGGACAGGCCTCTTGTTCAATTTTAGACTAAGAATAACTGCCTTTGAAGAATAAAGTTTAGTACAGTGATTATTGTGTTTGTTATTTTTTCTAAGTATCCTTTTCTATTCTCAAATGGACTCTAATCCTAACATATGGTGCTTTGGCTCTACTGGCTTCTACTGATACTAAATCAAAGTCTCACATTTTAATTTAAGGCAAGAATAATTTGGTAACAATGTAAGTTAATTACATTTACGCTATTATTTCTAAAATGAGATTATCTGATTCTATTGATTTAATAAATCGTGTCATGAAATAAATGAGATAATCTTCCCCAAAAATATTAATCAATAGCAATAGTACTGTTTTCAAAATGATACGATACAAAGCTGGGAGAGGGCTCAACAGGTAATGCTCTTGCCTGCAAGCCTAAGAGTCTGAGTTCAGATCCCAAGCACCCATGTAAAAAGCCAAGCAGTGGATGTCTGTGGGCCCAGGAAGATCCAGGGCTTGCTAGCTCATTTAGCCAGGTTGATGAGCTCCAAGGTCAGTGAGAGACCCTGTCACAAGAAAAATCTCAGCAAACAGGCTGGAGAGATGGCTCAGCAGTTTAAGAGCACTTGGTGCTCCTTTACAGGACCCAGGTTTGCTTCTCAACACCCACATGACTGCAGCAACCATCTGTAAATCAAGTTCCAGAGGATTCAGCACTGTACCAGCCACTGCAGGTACTGACACATGTGGTTCATAGGAATTCAGGCAAGAAAACACCCATACAAATAGGAATAAAAACAAACAAATACTTTAAAAAATAAAGTGGAAAGTGATTGAGGAATGTAACCCATGCTATTCTTTGACTGACACACACATGCACATACATGCACACACATGCATGCACATGTATCTTCACGCCCACAGTGTGAACACACATTTAATATACATACATACATACATACATACATACATACATACATATGATACATTAATTTCTATTTTATAATATTTCCAGACATTAAAGCTCCTTCTTGTAGGGAGCCAAGAGAAAGCGGCTATCATCCTTGCAGCCATCTTGAGCCATATACCCTGATAAGAGACTTGATTACAATAGCCAACAACAGCTGAACACACTCTGATAACATCTTGCTTTAGATACCCAGGATTTTCCCTTGGGTGTGTGAGACTTAAAGGTGTGTGACTTAAGGGCGTGACTTAGAGATCAGATTTAGAGACAAGACCTAAGGGCATGACTTAAAGGCGTGACTTAGAAGTGAGACAATAAAAGGTGAGAGGCAGACAGAAGAAGTTAGTCGATTATTATTATTAGACATTAGGCACTTAGCACTTGGAGAAAGAACTTGGAACTTGGAGGCACCAGGGACTAGGAACTAGGGACTAGGAACTCAAGACTTGGGACTTGGACTAGGAAGAGAAACTGAAGAATAAACGGGATTGAATCATACTCTGTCTGGTCTCCATTCTTCGTGTCCATCCTCACTCTCTCTCTTGCTGAACCCCGACCCGCAGACTGGAGCAGCTTGGGGAAGTGCAAGCTCTAACAATTTAGCCCCCAAGGCTTTTGGCAGTGCAGGTTCCAACATTGATAGAACAGTCTGAGACATTTTGGCCCCCAAGCTTGGGGCAGCTCGGCCGCAACACCTTCTCTCTTTGCCATGCTTATTTTTAAGGGCCTTACATGAGACTTACTACTATCTTTTTGCCAGACTTCTTGTACTTTATTAGTATCAGAGTTTGAAATACCAGAGCCTTCTGAAGATCCAAAGCAAATGGCTGCATTCTGGAGGGAAGGGACTGACTAACTTTGAGGGCAGATCTGGGTGGAAGGGTCTATAGTAGAGAAGAAAAATGGAAGACAAAAAATCTGTACATCAAACTAGGTGTGCATGGTGCATGCCTGTCTGTAGTCTCAGTATTCAGGAGGTGAAGGCAAGAGGCTTAAGAGTTCAAGACTAGCTTTTGCTACATAGTAAGACCCTGTTCCAAAATGCCAAACACAAGCTGGAAATGGTGGTGTGTGCCTATAATCCCAGCACTTGGGAGGTAAAATTGGGAGGATCAGGAGTCCAGTATCATCTTTATCGAGAATGAATTAGTGGTCTGCCCAAGCTACACGAGACAGTTGTATGTCTCCTTTTAGTTGGGGTTTGTATTGATAACTTTTGTGTCACTGTGACCAAATACCTGACAGAAGTAGTTTAAGTGAAGATGGGATCATTTTAGACTAAGGTTTTTTAAGAGGATTTCCACCAATCACAGAGGCGAAGTCATGGCAACAGGATAGTTCAATCCAAAGCAACAGGAACGTGTAGCCAAGTCTCTCATATGATGGCTATACCAGAAAGCAATGAAAAAGGCCAGAACCAAAGGCAGATCTACTTCCACTGGCCAGATCCTGCCTTCTAAAAACTCCATAGGTTTCAAAGTGAGCCAGAAGCTGAGGGCTATGCATTCAAAACATAAGCCTGTGAGAGATATTTTAAGATTCAAACCATAAAAGAATTCTATTTCTTTTCCTGTCTTCCACCCAGCATATTTAGATAGTGGTCTGCCCCTAGGTCGTAATTTAATATTAGATGGCCTCAGAAAGCTCTTCTAGAGAGTTTGGGCCTGGCTGGCTCTCCATTTCCTAAGATTGAATAATAGATAATGGAGCTATTGCACGTTATTTTAGCTCAATAAGAGCTAATCATGTTGAGAGGCTTGCTTTAGACAGTTCTACTTTGTGCCCTTTTTCAGATCTCTAGGCTGATAGGATACTACTTTCCCTAAGATAGAGACTTTTTTCTTTAACGGAAATTCCATTCCAGCACAGTGATTACTGAACACCATCTGAAGTGCTGTGGGGGTTAGGGTGATCTGAGACACTACTGAGATGAAGGACACAAATAACTTGGAGACAAGACATCGAGGGTAGCACCCATCAACATCCCCAGTTAGATGATGACTTATTTTTCAAAGCTTGCCTTCTTTGTTTAGTAAGCACTGTACCACCTACGAATTTGAATAAAATGCAAATATTAAAGCCTCTGCACGCGAGGTCACCCACACATTGTCAAAAGGGGTTCCTTCAGTTTTTGGTCTCAGTGAAGAACCCTCTAATGCTCTAGTATTCAAATCTACTTTCCAGGGGTGGAGCAGCCTCTGAGAGCAAGAGCAATGCAAAGCTACAATAAAGAGGAAACTTTAAAAAGGAAGCCAGACACTAGTGACCAAAACTCCCAAACCAATCTCTCTCTCTCTCTCTCTCTCTCTCTCTCTCTCTCTCTCTCTCTCTCTCTCTTTCTCTTCTGCCCCTGAGGGGTCCCCCAGCCACCTTGAATCAATAGTTTCTCTTCTTTCCCCAACTCCATCCTTCCTGTGCTTCCCCCCCCCCCCCCCAATACACACACAGCTCCACATAAGGCACTGTAAACCAAAATAATCAATCAATGTCCTGGTACTGGACATGTGTGAGCTCTGTGAGCAAAAGTTATGTCTAATCCAGTTCTATTTGGAGTCTAATCTAGAGACAGCCTGTAGAAACCCTTAGGTGAATGGCTGGTCCCAGTTTGGTCATGGCAGGTAGATACAGTCTTGCTTCCCACTAACCAAAGCTTACTTTCTTCCCTCTAACTTTGAGAAGCCTTGTGTCTAAATCGTCTAAATATCGAATCCACTAAGATCTTCCCCAGTGTAAGCCCCATTTTATCATTCTAGTCTGTTCAATGTCTCCAGTCTTCTCTCTCCTTGTTTCCATCATAATGTTCATCAGCGTTTGCTGACATTTGTTTCATTCCCTCAATACAGTATTGGTTACATCAGAGTTGGTCATGTATCATAACACTCATGCCTAATACAATGACTACACACTTTTTTTAAAGGTTGAAAGAATGTTCTGGAAGGCGTTGCAGTTTTGATTAAGTTCTGTTTGATTGTCCATTATTCAGTTTCTGGAGTCAAACTAAATGAAAGCTACCCTAGCAGCAACCACACAGTTCTGCTTGTCATGTCTATATCCATACCTGAATTCTTCCTGCTCTCCTTTACCCAACAATGAGACCTGTTCACCAAGCACCCCAGCTCAGGGGTAGTTCTATGGGTAGCCAGATTTGTCCTGTCAACCACGGCTGAACATCTGACTGAACTAGCAGGGCAAATTTTCTTTGAGGGGTTTGAGAGATGCTCTCAAGTAAGGACCCTCTTCTTGTGGTCTGTGCTTGGATCCGATGGGAAGGACTTAGTCATTTCAACTGACAGCCGTTCATTCTCTTCTGGGGAGCTGGCATCTGAAACAATTCACCTTCAGCCTTCACAAGACAGAGTAATGATTATCCATTCAAGGACAGACTCTCCTGTCGTCCTTCTGGCCTGCTCTAGTACTTGAACCTTTACATTCTTACACTTATTTTGCCTTTATTAAAGTTAATATTTTTACTTCTTTGTATTGTCAATACAAGTGTCTCCAGAGCCTTCAGCCAACTTCACATGGACCTATGGCAGTACACTTGCCTCTATCTGGCACACAGTAGATGCTTAATGTTCCCTTTTCTTCTCTCTCTCTCTCTCTCTCTCTCTCTCTCTTCTTTTTTAAAAGAAGATTTCTCTAGGTGTTCCTGACTGTCCTAGAACTCTCTCTATCCACCAGGCTGGCCTAGAACTCAAAGATCTGCCTGCCTTTGTCTCCCAAGTGCTGGGATTAAAGGCATGTACCACCAACCCACCTGGCAGTCCTCAGTGTTCTTAAGTACTGTGATTCACTGGTAAATGTTTGTTCTATAAGTAAAATTGACAAATATATGTATTATTTTTGTCAATAATGCATTCTTATCTGAATGATGATAATTACCAGTAAGTTACAAAGTTCTTTTAATGCATTCTCTTTTCTTAGGTGCCTTTTAAATGACTTTTCCTCTCTGTTTTGTTGGTTCCCTGAGAGTTCTCCTTACAGGTAGTGCTAGCCTCCTCTGTCATGGTCTGTGCAGTGCCCTTGTGGGCTTCAGCAGTTGCACTTGCAGAACCCAACCCCCAGGGGTCAGGGTTAACAAACTAGACGTGTCTCCAAAGAGTTGATTGGCATCCCACTCCTGAAGCCTCTGCTCTCTTTCTCTGTAGAGCAAGCTCTTCCCATCCAGGAGAGAATTTGGCTTTTCCTCAAATCCCCCTCTTTACCTAGTGATGTAAGAGTGGCTCTGGATGGCCGAAAGCTTCTGGTGAGCCAGCTGTAGAGCCCTTTGTAGCTGGCAGGAAAGCGCTCCTGGCTTGACAATTTTGACATCTATTTAAAGACCTTCCTAATCCTGTAGCAAGAAAGTTCTTTGCGGATGTTCTAGCTTAGACTAAACAGGTCCTATATTCACAATCCTAATATGCATCTCTATAGAACTAAATCATTCTATTTTTTCTTTAAATCTAACCAAACTCTCTTTAGAAAACCATTTTTTACAGAAGTACATCTGTATGTGATCTCAGGTCTGAATTATAGTAAAGGCCAAAATAACAGTAATAAGAAGATCTAACTATTGTTTTACGGCAGGGGCTGGGGAATGGCTCAGTGGGTAAAGTGCTTACTATGAAATCAGAAAGACTGAGCTCAGGCCCAGAAAATGTGCAAGGCAGGGTAGCACATACTTGCAATCTCAGTATGACAGGAGGCAAAGGCAGGGGGATCCTAGGGGCTCGGTGGCCAATCAGTCTAGCTGAAACAGTTAACTCAGTGAGAACCTGTCTCAAAAAACTAAGGTGGAAACTTTTAGACATTAATTTCTGGCCTCCACATGTATCACATAGGACAGCTCACTCCCCTGTATGCACGCAGGCACGCACTCACATGCACGTGTGTGTGTGTGTGTGTGTGTGTGTGTGTGTGTGTCTGTGTGTGTGTGTCTGTGTGTGTCTGTGTGTGTCTGTGTGTCTCCACATACAAATGCTTATGATATTAAATTTCCAAATTAATATCTTCTCCAACATCCTCAGAAGAGTTTCCTATTCAAAAGTTATTTCTTTGTACTGGGGTGAATGTCACCTCCTTAAGGGACAAACAAATGTCTCAGAGTTTTCTATGACCCAATTGGCTTCAGTTTTTACCCTGTGGAAGGACATACCAAAGCAAAAGCCACCATTATGGTAATGGACAATCCTGAAGACTGGCAGAATCCCAACTCCCATCAAAGTTCCAGCAATCCCTCTGTGAGCCTAGCACAACTCCTACAGCGCAGGTCCGTTCATCTAACCCCTCCACGGTCTACTCCGAAGACACAGCTTCCTAAAATTCTCCTTCCAAAACCTTTACTGCCATTGCGTTCTTCAAGATAGCAAACAATACTTGACATTATTCTCAGCCTACTCAAAGGAAGTGCCCACCTTCCCTTTTTAGAGGCATGGAGGTCCTTGTGCTCACAGATAAGCATTAGGGGACCCTGGAGTGATAAGCACACAGGCTTGTTCCTTCAAAGTAAGGGATGCATAGCCTATTATATCATCCAGAAGACTGGGTTAGGTCCAGATGTGGTTAACAGCCTGGAGATGTTTGTGCTATCTGTATGGCCAGATCGCACAGGATCCTCCCCCAGACCCTTATTGTGAACTTGTTTTTCTCAGTTAATCTATAGAGCCCATCTTCATGGAGGGTGTCACAGGTAGTCGATCTACGGAGCCCATTTTTACGGAAGCTGTCACATGAACTTCGCAGAGAGTTTTGTTGTAGTCACAGTTGATTTCTGTTTGTTTATTTACTTATGCTTTACTGTGCACACAGGACTGAGTTAATCATCACCAAGAGAGTTTTCACCGAATTGTGCTGTGCTTAAATATGTCGAAAATAAACTGCTGGGGGTCAGACTCCCAAAGTTTAAGCCAACAGTGGCTACCGAGTACTGTTAAATGGAACCAAACTGTCTTCCTGCCTTCCATGGATGCCTTGTAGACACCCAGCACCTCTCAGCACCCCCACCCATTCCCTGCAGCCCCTCCACCCCACGACCTGCACTCTTTTCCTTCTGCACAGTGGGAGACTTCACTCTTCAGCGCACACAGCTTCTCGGAAGTCCTCTAGGGCAGGCTGTTCTTGTGCTTTGAAGGGCTGGTGTTATAGGAACGAAGAGTTCTCCTGTCCCTTCTTCCAAGTCATTAACTAATCCTCCCCTTAGTCCCCAACTGTCATTCTCACCTCTGACCTCACTACATATCCACTGTAAAGTCAGCCACTTGGGTCACTATGCCCCACCCCCCAGGACTTTCATCTCTACATCTCCCACCTTTGTCACAGTGCCTTGACCTCTCCTGACCTCAAGCTGAATTGAAGAATTGAAGTCATTACTTCCCTGAATTGCTGTACCCCTGAAACCCTATACTTACTCACCCCCACATCCTGTTCCTCCAGATGTCAATACAGGTGCCATCCAATCAGCCAGCTGCCGCCAGCTGGGTCCCACCTGCGCCCCTAGCCCATCAAAACTAGTCTGTGTGCCTCTGCTGCCATTTTCCATCCTAGACTCAGTCCTTTGTCTCTGGCCTGATTCCTTGTATCCAATTCCTTGCCTATCCCCACCCCTCTCCTCCCAACTCTTCCTCCTTCTGTCTGTACATCACATTTTCTTCCTGAGTGGCCTCATCTACTCCACAGTTCTACCTGCCACTAACACACTGATGCTTTCTAAATGTCCATCTCCAGCCAGAGCAGTCCTGTAAAGCCCAGAGCCACATAGCTACGTGTCTCTATTGGGCATTCTGAAAGGCACTTCAAACTCAGCTTGTCAAAGCTGAGTTCCTCATCAGTCCCCCGCAGTGGGAGTGGGAAATGTGATCTTCCTTCAGTATCCTTCGAGGGAGTCATCTCGATAGTGTCTCTAAGGAAAGCCAGTGGTCCTTCCCTCTTCTCTTTCCTTTAGCCCTGAGTGTTCTTCCAGCCACCCAGTTCAGCCTGTTGCACTTATTCCCAGGTATCTGAGAAATGCATTTTATGAGCCTAATTCAATTCTTACATGATTAGAGTTCAAAAGCACACAGGCAGTTATTTTGGGAAAACAGAAACCAGTGACGTACAGATACAGGAAACGGAAGGAGCGCCATTAACCGAGTCAGCTCCAGCTTCTGAAACGTGCACCTCATAACCAATCTGCCACAGTCACCTTAGCAAGTCACTCTAAATACAATAGTAACCTCTTCTTATAAAATAGAAATCCAGGTTTATCTCTGTCCTTAAAATTCCTTAGTGGCAAATCAGGGTTTTCAAAATAAAATATCTTCGACATTCATCAGTTGGCCTAATCCCTGCCTATCTATCGGCTCCCCTTCTGCCTCACACCTTATAATAGCTGGGGCTCATTAAAATCCATTCAGTTCTCCAAATGTGTAATCCCCCCCCCCACCCCAATCTCTATGCTTTGGTGCTTGTACCAATAACAGCAGTAAATTATAACCAAGATGGTTTACGTGAAGAACTATATTCAAAGGCATGGGAAGTGCAGAGTAGGAAAAAAAAAAAAAAAAAAAAAAAAAAAAAAAAAAAAAAAAAAAAAACCCACGGCACATGTAGCTCTCACAGACCAGAACTGATGGGAAAAGATTACTACCACAGGCTGAGGAGGCAAAGGGAGAAAGTCCTGACAACAGAAGATCTGGTCTCCTAGACAGGAAGACCCACCATGAGTATTTACTGTTGGAATTCGCTCCTCCAGGACCAGGCTGCCCACCCACACCCTGTCTCCTCTCCATTGTCCAGTGTTCCTTCATGGGATTTCTCAGCCTGTTTAGCAGTAGAGTCACATGTGTGACTTCTACATAACCAAAGACTTTCCCTATCTTACTATCCCAATGCACAAACACAGTATCTGACACCGAGGGTGCTCAACAGATGGCTACCTAACTGATTTTTAAGATCATTTAAAAATTACTTTTACATTTTGCTACGTAGACTCTGAAATCAATACATTCAGAGGTATCATAATAAAAGTGTGGCATTTCAGGTAGTGTTTCTGGAGGTATTTTTAAATATATACATTTTAAATGTTAGTTTATTTTTCTATGTATGTGCCTGAGTGTATGTGTGTGCACCACATGCAGGAGCCCAAAAAGGGGTGTTAGATGCCCTAGAAGTCGGGTTGCCAGTATTTGTGAGCTGCCACATGGCTGCTGAGAACCTAGCACAGGCTCCTCTGTAAGAGCAGCCCATACTCTTAACCATTGAGCCATCTCTTCAGCACCCAGAGATGTTTGTTGTGAGAAGAAAGCTAGCCTTGTGTTAGGTTCCTTCTGTCTGACTAGAAATCCTCTCCCCCAGGAAAACCAGCCATCCTCAGTTACAACATAAACAACAGTTTCCCTGACTTTTCACAGAAACAAGAGAGAACTCTGTAGTGACATAAGCCAGAAGGTGAGGTGTAGCATCTGCCTTCTCACCAGATAGAAGCAAGTTCCCAAACAGGAAAGATGACTGGAGGGAAGAAGGCAGGGAAATCAAGCTTCACTGAGAGTGACCAGGCATATAGAACTGATGTATAGAAACGATGACATGGCCCATCAGAAAAAAAGTAGATTTGCCCTCTAAGACTAAATTTAAGCCAAGATGTAAGTCATGAGACTGAAGACAGGGAAAGCTGCTAGCCCTGAGACCTATACAATATGACTGTAATCTGATATCTTTCAAAATACACATTTTAGGAGGCCTGGAGAGATAGCTAAGTGGTAATGAGTGCTTGCTGCTTTTCCAAAGGACTGAGTTCAGTTCTCATCATATAAGTCCAGAGGCTCACAACCACCTATAATAACTCCAGCCGCAGAGAGGATCCAAGGCCCTCTTCCGGCCTCCTCAGGCACCCACAGTCACATGGCACACAGACACATAAATACAAACAGAAATAAGTCTTTAAAATACATGGTTTACGAGTTTAGGTAGGGTACATCTAGCCATCAACATCTGATCGCCCCTGGAACACAGACAAGAGTAAGCCTGTGAACCTTTAGAGCCAAGGACTTGTCAGCTCTTGGACCAACGTGAATTCATTAAGATGTAGACTGTACTTGGAGCCAGACTCAAGATCAATTTCCGCTCTAATTTGAACTTTTATCATAGATTCTAACCCAATGGGGATTTTTATTTTTAATGAAAAATTTCAGTCTCACTGCTCAAGGACAAATGTGGAATCCATGGTCCTGTGTTTCCTCCTCTGTAAAATGAAGTGGGGCGGCAAGTCCTTGTCTCTTTCAGCCACTCTTAGGATGATCACATGCCATAGACTCCCTGTGGACAAGGTAGTGCCTCGAAGTTGAGTCTTGTGTTGAGCAGTGAGCCCTGCCTAATACTGACCCAACAGGAGTCTGAATGTTATGAATACCTGCCCCTGGTTCTCCTTTTTATCCAGAAAATAAAAAGGTTATCATAAGTTCTGACTGAAATAATTAAATGAGGACCGTTTTCCAGCAGCAGGAGATTGTCAGACAATGTAAGCAGGGAGGCATCCAGTCAGGCCAGCAGCGAGCCTTGGAAAAGCTGGAAACAGGGAAAGGAAGACTCCAGCAAATATCCAGCTTAAACTGAGAAAGGAACTCAAAATGTCAGAGACCTCTCAAAGGGAAGGCAGAGTTTTTCAACTCCTGCAGCTGTGGAGAGTTACAGGGGGTGGGGGGGCTATGTGCGAAGGTTGGAAAAAGACAACGCCCTTGGACTGAGTTTGCCTAAATAGGGAAGAATCAACCAGAAGAAAAGGGTTAAGAGCCTGAACTTGGACTAAAGTAAACTTCGTCAACATGATTAAATATACACAAGGCACAGAGAGCAAGCAGGAGCCAAAGGCACCCAGACTCGCCATAGGAGCCAAGCCACAAAGTGCTCACACAGTGAGTCTAAATGGGGGCTGGGTAAAGGAATGTTAGTCCAGGGGCCTGATGTCAATCCCACAGCAGCAGACAGAAGCAAACATGAAATGTATGCAAACACCAAATGGCCCCTAAGTCATCATCACCCACGGGTTTAACTCTTCTTGTGTGGGTCAAAGTCAGACCCAGATGACTGACTTCTGAGGATCCACTTTGTAGAATGTGTTTTAATAAACACTTAATAACCTCTCACCCTGTGAGGCTGTAAGAGTCAAATAATGCCGTAAATGGGGAAAAGGTAAAGTATTTGATGTTCAGTGTAGGGGCTTCACAATTATGTCCCCTCCCCTCAGGAGCATAAGTTCATGTTGGATGAGCGAGTGCCAGGCCTGGCCTTGGTTTTCCTCACCCCCAGAGCACACAGCTTTCTTCCTTCTTTCCACTGAGCCAAGCTGTACCCCAGCTGTGGCCTGATGAGGACAACTTCCTGGCCATGCTTTTCTTCCTCTCTTTCCTCAGAGCCCTGCCCAGCAACAGCCAAATAACCTTACAGGCTCTGGGAGACCAACTCACTTCCTCCTGCTGAATTGCCTGGCTCCCTGCTTCCCTAAAGATTACATCACTCCCTGGAAAACCGGCCTGGTGCAGTGTCCTGGAAACAATCTACCTTGCTACACCCCAGCACAATGGAAAGAAGCACCTTCTTCCTGAGGCCAGGGGAAATGTGCCCCTTAACAAGGATGGTTGGGAAGGAATCTGTGTAAGTCTAGGCCCTTCTGGAACTTTGTGGGGCTCTCTGGAAGCTCACAGAGGTAGGCAAAATGGCAGCTGGGCCATTTGGTGGCATCCCAGAGGAGGCCTGATCCTGTCTTTGTTCCTCCTCCACCCACTCAGGTAGCTTCCTGAAGCATCTACTTTCCCTTTGCCCAAGCATGGCAATTCTCTCCTGTTCTCTGCCTCCTAAACAATAGATGAGCAATGACAACATCAGCTTGCCTGCCAATGTGCATGGGGAGATCTCACAAGTCCCCTAGATGAAGCGATACAGGCAATTAACGGCTATTGAGAGAATCAGTCTTTTCCAGGGTTAAGTCCCTTGATAGGCTGACCCAAGTGGTCAGCCCCAAACACACACATCCAAGCAGTACTAAATGAACTTACCCAAGTGTATGTATATATACATATATAAGCATATACACATATACATATATGTGTATGTTTATGTGTGTAAAACATTAGAGAAGAAAAGGTCATGCATTTGAGAGGGAGAGAAGGCAATGAAGGTGTGGTGGTTTAAATAAAAATGGCCCCCATAGGCTCATACATTTGATTGCTTAGTCATCAGGTAATGGCACTACCTGAGAGCAACAGTTGTAGCCTTGGAGTGTGTGTGGCCTTATTGGAGGAAGTGTGTCACTGGGGGTGGGCTTTAAGGTTTCAGAAGCCGAAACCAGGCCCAGTGTCTCTCTCTTCCTGCTGCCTGCAGAGCCAGATGTAGAATTCTCAAACTCTCAGCTCCTTCTCCAGCACTATGACTGCTGAATGCTGCCATGCTTCCTTCCATGGTGATAACGAGAGAACCCTCTGAAACTGTAAGCCAGCCCCAATTAAATGCTTTCCTTTAAGAGTTGCCTTGGTCATGGTTCTCTCCACAGCAATAGAACAGTGACTAATGCAGGAGGGGTGTAAACACAGCATTCATGTATGAAATTCTCAGATTTTACAAAGAAAGAAAGAGAAAGAAAGAAAGAAAGAAAGAAAGAAAGAAAGAAAGAAAGAAAGAAAGAAAAAAAGAAAGAAAGGAAGGAAGGAAGGAAGGAAGGAAGGAAGGAAAACAGGCAGAGGTGGTACACACCTTTAATCCCAGAACTCAGGAGGTAGGAACAGGCATATTTATGCATTTGAGGCCAGCCTGGTCTCCAGAATGAGTTCCAGAGCAGCAAGGACTACACAGAGAAACTCTGACTTGAAAAAAGATGGGGTTGGGGGGGGGGCAGGCTTAAGATCATTGCATGTTTTTCACTTCACCATTTTTATGAATATATTTATTATTATTATTGTCATTGTTATTATTGTTGTTGTTATAGTTATATATTATCATCATATTGATAAAGTTGTTCTGATTAGAAATACAGAACCCACAGAGGTTGGCTAACTTGCCCATCAAATACCTAGCTGACTGGACACAGTTGTAGAGCCTGAGCTCACTCCTTGGGGCCTTTATACCTGCTGTTCAGTGTAAATGCACCCCTTCCCAAGTACCCAGAGGCTGAAACCCTCACCTCTTCTAATCTTGCCTTCTGATATGACCTCTGGTGGGAAATCTATTTTGAATCTCTCTCCCTCCACCCCCCTCTCTCTCACACACACACACACACTCAGACACAAACACACACCACAAGTATTCTTTATTCTCCGCTCCCCCTGCCGTACCTCATCCTTTCTCCAAATCACTAACACTTATTATTAACATAGGACATAAGCTACCTGTGCATGCTTTGTGGCTTCTTTTCTCCACTCCTGCTAGAATAAAAACTCTACCAAGTTTGTTCCATGTAGGCCAAGTACCCAGATCAGGGCCCGGCAGCTCAGGATGCTCCAGAACTCTTTGTGTGTGGAAGAATAAACAGAAAAAAATTTTTTGTTTTTTTAGATTCTGGGTGTTCTAGCCTACCAGCTACCCATGATCCCTCCCTATAAACATGTTCTTCTTGAGCTCTGTGGAGTTCTTGCTCTGATCTTATCACCATCGTGAGCTGCACTGTAAAAGATTCCTTACCTCCTCAACTCAAGCTTGGCTCCATGTTGAGAATGTCATTGAGCCCGCAGTCCCTCCTCAGAGCCCTAGCCTGTTCCCACCTGAGGTCTATCCATGGCAGCTCCGTCCGTCCCAGCCGTGCTGTCCTTGTACATCCAGATCCCTGTCCACTGTTTCCCTCTTTCAAATATTCCTATTTCTTTTCTTTGAAGAATGGTGGCACAGGGCACAAGCATGAGGAAGGGAGATAGAGATGAGGAGGGGGGGTGAATTGCAGTGAGCTATCTCCTCACTTATTCCAAACCCTTAGACCTTATTCAAATGCACAGGAGAAAATGGCTCCTTTGGGCCCAGAGTCTATTCTATTTTAGAAAAACCACTCAAGCTCGAGATAAGTGGAAACTGTGGATATAAAGGGAACGTGACACAAGATCAACTAATCACATGGAAACTGGCTGTGGAGGAAACGGGGTCCTGGTCAGTAGGAACAGGAACAGTTAGCACCATGCCAAACCCACTGGTGTGTTCTTACCTACCTGGCTAAGAGATTCACAATGGCTAATTCCAACACTCATGCTGTGGACACAAGATGGCAACCAAATAGGTAGTCGTCCCAGGGTAAATGTACAGCACTGTCTCCTGGCCCTCCGGACAGAACCTAAGCATGACCTTTGGGTGACAGCAAATGCAGCAGCCTTTCTCTGCAATCTGAATAGCAAACGTACTCTGGGGCCTCGCTTAGTGCCAGGTCTCCTACTAAGGGCCTTCCATGTCTAACCGTGGCTATGCTGCAGATCAGTGGTTCTCAACCTGTGGGTTGCATATCAGATATTTACATTGCAATTCACAGTAGTAGCAAAATTAGTTACGAAGTAGCATTTTATGGTTGGGGGGAGGGGGTCACCACACCACGAGGAAGTGTATTAAAGGGTCACCGCATTAGGAGGGTTCTGAAGGAGCCTTTCAAGTTTGTGATGAAGTGTGGATTAGTTGTCAGGCAACATGATTCCAAGGCCTGTGGGCTTGGGCTTCATTGACACCTTGAACCGCTTCCCTTCACGGTTGTTTTTTCTGAGAAGAGGAACCTTGCCTTTTTTTTTTTTTTTTTTTTTTTTTTTTTTTTTTTTTTTTTTTTTTTTTTTTTTTTTTTTTTTTTTGGTTTTTGAGTTTTGAGTTTTGGTTTCATGACAGGGTTTCTCTGTATAGTATTGGCTGTCCTGAAACTAGCTCTGTAGACCAGGTTCAAACTCAGGGATATGCCTGCCTCTGCTTCCCAAGCAAGGGCTGGAATGAAAGAAAATGGGCCATCAGCACCCACAGATGCTATCTGAAGATTCTGTGTATTCATTCAACAACCAGCCTAGCACCTCTGTAGTCAGACCCAAGTTGTGGCCTGCGTACAAAGCTGGCAGTGACCTGAAGCTAGCTGTCAGTCCCAATGAGGTCCTAGTGCACAAGTTAGCAGCTATTTTAAACAAAACAAACAAAAGCAAAACAATCCCAACAAATGTTGCTATATTGGAAACCAGTTTTCCTTCCTCATTCTGATTTTGTCAAAGGAAGAAAAGCCTCCAAATAGCAGTAGCCCAGGTGGTCATCAGGCAGTCTTGCAGGTATGGGGCTCCTGCAAGCCACCTGCGACCAAGAAAATCAAGCAGTCCAAGGATGCTCTCCCTTAGGAAGACTGCTGTAAATACCTGTGCACCTCTTATTCCTCCTATCTAAAAATAGGACTGTGGTTCAGATCAACACATTCTCCTTCTAGAAGGCACTGCGTTTGAGTAAAAGCTTAAATGCCACCTGCAGCTCTGAGGTACAGGCGCACTCAGCTTCCTCTCAGATGAAGACGGGGCATGAGGCAGGGTTGCTTCTTCCCCACAGGTTTCAAAGCAGGCTCACTGCAAGATACTCCTTGAGATTCCTGCTTCCTTTTTCAATATGTGGCCCTTCTATGAAGGGGACACTGTCCAATCCTGTCCTCCTTTAGCTATTTGGACAATATGTATCTTAGGGTTTCTACAGATGTGATAAAATACCATAAATCAAAGCAACTTGGGAGAAGAAAAGAGTTTATCTCACCTTTCAGCTTGTAGTTTATCACAGAGAGAAGCCAGGGCAGGAACCTGGAAGTAGGAGTTAATGTAGAAGCCATGAGGAATGCTGCTTGCTGGCTGCCTCCTCACTTGCTCAGCCTGCTTCCCCTCCACACGCCAAGACAGGGTTTCTCTGTGTAGCCCTGGCTGTCCCAGACCTAGCTCTGTAGACCAGGTTGGTCTTGAACTCAGAGATTTAACTGCCTCTGCCTCCTGAGTGCTGAGATTAAGGGTGTGTACCACCACCCAGCCCTCCACTCTCTGATCCCCTGACCCCCAGCTTCTTCAGCCTGCTTCAGCCTGCTTCAGCCTGCTTCAGCCTGCTTCAGCCTGCTTCAGCCTGCTTCAGCCTGCTTCAGCCTGCTTCAGCCTGCTTCAGCCTGCTTCAGCCTGCTTCAGCCTGCTTCAGCCAAGGGTGGCCCCACTCACAGTGAGCTCAGTCGTCTTACATCAATCATTAATCAAGAAAATGCCATAGGCTTGTCCACAGGCCAATCTGATGGGGACATTTGATCAATTGAGGCTTTCTCTTCCAAAATGCCTCTAGCTTGTGTTGACTTGACATAAAACTAGTTAGCACAATATGCAAAATAGGTGGACTCTCAAAAGCATGTAGTCTTGTTTCTATCTGTACCCGAATCATCTAAAGGTACCTATCCAGAGTCATAGGCCCATCTCAGATCTATTGGTATGATTTAAATGTTTCTTTCATGTTGGAAATAACTGCTACTATTATGGGTTAGTGTTACTTCGGAAGTGGGACCTTTGGGAGGTAACTGGGACATAAAGACTTCGCCCTTGAAAACGAATGCATTATTAATGTATTATATATTATATGATTTTCTGTTTCAAGAACCCTTTCGTCAGAAAAAAAAGAGCTCTCTGGCTTCCTTACACCCATCCTCCATGTGTTGCTCCAGGGTTAATCAGAGAACACCCACCAGTGAAAGAGTCCTCTGTGGCTGTTACCCTTTGACCTGGGACACACCCCTCCCCACCCAACACACCCAACACACCCCTCCCCACCCAACACACCCCACCCCCACCCAACACACCCCTCCCCACCCAACACACCCCACCCCCACCCAACATACCCCTCCCTACCCAACACACCCCACCCCCACCCCAAGTGTCTGGAACCAAGAGTAGAATAAACCTTATTCTTGCAAGTTACCAAATCTGTAGAATTCAGTGATAGTAACACAAAATGAACTGAGATACCAGTTAAATCAGACTCTGTGGAGGACGGATCTGGGAATTAGAACTCTGTAGGTTTAGAGAATTCTGAGGCATATTGAGGTTTGGCAGTCACTGGATTTGAAAATGAAAGAAAAAAATTAACTCCTTCTTAGGAAAGTGTAACCCAGGTAGGATAAAAACTGTTTCAGACAGGATTTTTTTTTTCAAGTGTTTTCCTGCAATAATATTAACAACCAGGCCCCCAGGGAGTTGCAGGACCATCACAGCGCAAAGGCCCTGTGAGCAGAATGGTGGCAACCAGATCACTTTTTAAATGCCTCTGCCTTGTTAATAATGCTGGCTGCTGCTTAATGGGAGTTTGCTCTGAACAAAAGGAGCAGAGAGATGAGGTGTGCAGGTGAATCTGCCATTGCCATGGAAACAACAGCCATTGTCTCTGGAGAGAATCCTCCTGGGCAATCCTGCCATTCCATTTCAGAAGTCCCTGTTTCTGTTTTCTTCAGATTGGGCATCCTGCTTTTTTTGGTGCATGATTCTGATAGCTTATAAATGTGTCCCCAGAAAAGAAGTAAATAAAAAAGGATAGTTTTCTACCGGTCTGCTTTCTTAGTGTGTCTTTCAAAAGCAGTTTAGTATAACTAAAACAGGCTGAAAATCCTTCTCGTCTCTGGGCACAAATCTTATGTGTGCTATGTAGCAGGATGGTAGGATGGGGTGAACTTGGAATTGAAACAATCCATTTGTTCCCCTTCTTCCCTGTCTTAATTAGTAAGCTCAGTAAAAGTGCACCTGCATCACGATTTTAATTAAGTTAATATTTTTAACACATCGTTTTATGCTGAGTTAGGAGTGAAAACTTCAGTGCCATGTTTCTGTCCCAGAAGTCTTCATGCTAACATTGAGCACGCCATGCTCAGTGACACTGTGCCTTATGAAATGAATTCAGGAGCATTTCAGCCTTGTCCCCAAATGGTCAAACTAGATGCATATGTGTTTATCCCATGGAGAGCAAGGCCTCGTGGGTCATGACATTTGCAGGAGAGCTTTCCACACTTCTGATCAACCCCTTGCCCTTCTGGGCTCAGAAATCAAAAGCTCCCTGAGTGTATCAATCACCTCCCTCCCCAGAGTGGGGCAGCACATATCCACTAATCTCTTGAACCTCATGCAAGATTTTTTTTTTCCCAGTCTGCAATAGCTGTTCCTCATAGAAGCTTGCACTGTATAACCAACCCTTTCTCTCTCTAAGAGAAAGGTGAACCAAAAGAGGTAGTAAGGTAAGGTAGTCAGAGTACTATTTCATTACTTATGATTTGGGTGGGGGGTGTCTCTGTGATAAAAAAAGAAATAGAAGAGTAAAATCCTCTGTAACAGATCCATTCCCAGGGGCTGAACCATGGAGGATGTCAGAGAAGAGAAGAAACAAAGAGACTTCTTTAAATAAGACCATGCAGAGAGCCCCAGGCATGGACCATGCTTCCTCCTACATAGTAGGGTTGATCCAGCTGCCAGGCAGCCATTATTTTCTCTCCCTGATAATGTTTTAAAGGACTATGCCATGTCTGTGTGGCTGACTTCTCTGTGCTTCCGTGCTGGTCACCATGTCTCTGATGTTCACATTTTATCTTTAGCTGTACTTAGTATCTACCAGTGTTGTGAGATACCAACATCATGCAGCATGACGACAATTGTCCCTTAATTGGCTTTGTACCTTCTGCGTTCTACACAGCTTTGTGTTGGTGTCAGCATTTCACTCTGTGCCCGTTATGTTTCTTTAATTTCTTCAGAGCATCTTCTCTAAAGCTCCCCACAGATGAGCAATATTGCTGAGTACAGTGTCATCCAAGTCAGCTTGCACTTGGGAAGACAGAAATGTACCCCTATTCCATCTTGTCCTTAGCATGGGTTTGGGACCAGTCGGACTGGAATCAAGGCTGGGCCACCTTCGGATGCCATTGCTAGGATGGCATCAGTCGCTTTAGAAATGACTTCCTACTACTTGTGCTTGCTTTCTCCAGTTACCAGTCATCTGTCACCAGCTAGCCATTGAGTGAATACTTGTGTTCTAAACTGAGAAAGCAACAGAGAGAGAGAGACAGACAGACAGACAGACAGACAGACAGAGACAGAAAGAGAGAGAGGACAGAAGTAAAGAGCTGTGAGCGTCAGTCAGGGGTTAAGCAAGGGAGTACAGTTGGGCATTGGGGGTAGGGGGTATATAGAAAAAGGTCAGTTTAGAAATTTGATTCTCAGTTTGTTCTATTAAATATTTCATTTGCTAAGACCTAACATCTATTTTGTGAATGTAATGTTGTACATAATTTATTCATCTTGAAGAAAATTCTAGCAAAGTGGAAGGAAAAGTAAACACTTTATGTAATCCCCAGTGGCCTTTAGCTCTGTTTGGAAGCCAGGGACTCAAGTTCTTTTGAAAGTTTTACCCTGGAATGAAGTTACCACTCAGGAAAACAGGCAACAAAGCAGAAATGAAACAAAGCAGAACAGGGCTATCCGGCCTCCTAGATTCCAAAAGAGATTTGGGGACAGGGGACATGAAGAGGCGTGATTCCATGTTCTGCTCTCTGCCTCTCTCTGCTCAAGAACAGGATTCTCGAAGGACAAAGCAGAGCCTGTAGGTTTGGCTGCAGGACTTCGTTAGGGTTTCTGCAAGGAAGTATTAACTTGTGCACTTTCAACCTTCACACCGGAGAGACAATGACCGCCTAGAAGGGTCACCGCTCTCTGGAAGGAATTTGTAGGCCTTGCAGCAGTCCAAGTCATAGAGAGTTCTAGCTTGAGTTTCAGCTGTCACCAGAAAAACAAAATACTTCTAGAAAAAGTTTAGGAGTTTTAAAGAAATTATTATTGATTTTTTTTTTGGCCTAAGTCACTATCTATGTTAGTCCAGGCTGAGAAGAAAGAGCCAACTCCAGCGACCATGTCAGACAGCTGTGACCACGTCAGACGGCTGTGACCATGTCAGACGGCTGTGTTTACCCATCAGATTCTCCTGTTAACAAGAAAAGGAAATGATGTGGCATCTCAGAGCTCCCTTCCCTCAAAGGGATGAACTAGGATTTGGGTAGAGGGGACTCCAGGAGACAAGAGGAGAAAAAAGGAGATGCTAGATCTCATCCAAGGGTCCTATAATGACTGAAGGAGCTGGTATCTCTCTGAAGCACTGTCTCACTTCTAAAGGTAGGAAAAGGTAAAAAGTTGTGACTAGGAAGTGTTGTGTCTCTGGAACACACCCAAACATCATCCCTTTTTAGGACACAATAAAGGAATCATTGGAGTTGCTAGGTTCCCAGTAATTTGTATGTATGCATACTTACTTATATACATATGTGTGTAAATTTGAGGATATAAAAGGTCTGGCTATCGTTATATACCATGAAACAATATCCAATAAAAGCTGAAGGTGGAAAGAACTCCAGAATTTGTGTGCAGCTTCTTATAAAATGTCTATGGGAATGACAGTAGAGCATCCTTTAAAGAAGTCATCCAGCATAGCTTCTTCTCCTTGTCTGATTGAGATTTCATGCTAATATGCATGGCTCAGTAACTATCTGGACCAGTGACTTTATCACCAACAAACTACAACAGAGCAAGCAAATACTATTAATTCCCTTTACACCAGGAAGAAACACTACCTAAGAAATTTGAGGTAGTGGTAAAAACTAGCCAAAGTGTACTGCATCATTAAATATAAAGATGCTGCCATTTTTATATTTAAATTCAGAACTCATGTTGATGGTAGTGAGACCATGGGTTCGGGCATGATTGATGAGTCTTGGGACTATACAAAGAGAAATGGACTACACAATGTCTTAGAAAAGGTGGCCTGTGTGAGAAGACTAAGACCTCAGAGGACAGCTGAAAGAAACTCAAGAGCAGAAGGAAGTCAGTCAGGGACACTGGAAAGGCCAACCGTGGTGCAGGCAAAAAGTGGGCTGGAGACTAGATAAGAGCCGAAGTAAGGAGAGCCTTCTACAACTTGACCCACAATGACCTTGAAGATTTACAAAGGAGCATTAAGCCCATCCCTGCATCTGCATGCTCTAGCTGGGAAATAGTTTGATATGTCTTGACTCGCTCAATGGTTGGGCACTTCTAAACCTTCCCTTGGCTAGCACATACTCCCCTCTGGTATTCCTTAGTTACCATCTTTTAAAATCTGTATTTCATCTCTGCTACCCCAGATGCAATCAGGAAAATATCCTCTAGGGCTACTTTCCCTAAGTACTTTCTTAAGTGCTATCAGGCCTTTGAGTCTGCTCTCCTTGCTCCCGCCCCCATCCCCTGTCATGGCAATTCTGTTCTTCTCCTTCTCTCCCTCATTCAATCTAAAAGTCCTTCCTCTGTCTCCCTGTCCAGCCATTGGCTATACAGCAATTCTTTATTGCCAATTGAAGCCAGTTGGGGCAGGGACATTCAGTGTCTGGAAGCATGGCTTTTGGGAGCCTAATTAAAACAAAGCATTAGAACCATTCCCAATATCTCAGCCTTTCTGTCCTCTTTTTTTACGGTTTTCATAAATGTCTATTTCATCATTGGTGGGTAGCACATTTAACAGTTAAATACATTTAAATAATGTATAGGAGGCCGCATGATGGCAACACTGATAACTAGACAACCATCCAACTAGGAACCAGCCAATGTGACTGTTTAAATATATAAAATACAGCTCTTGCTTAATCATCCTTTGATGTGATCACCTTCTGGGGAAGAAGGGGGAGCCTGCTGGTCACATAGAAATATATTAAGGCCAAATCTTTTGATACCTATTCCCAGAGGTTTCTTTTAACTGGATTAAGCCTCCAGTTCCAAGGCAAGCCCAAGTTTGTGGACTCCAGCATTAAAGCTCTTCCCATCTACCAGAGCAGGTAGTGTCAGCTTCACACCAGGCCTCAGAGTCTGAGTATAGCCCACTCCAATATTAAACTAGAGTTGTTGACCTTTGCAGAAATAGAACCAGTGGGATCCAACTGGTATTTAGCTGCAATGCCAAAACGAGTGCAGTTGGTACCTGATGTCCAAGCAAGGTTTACTGAAGTGTCAAAATTTTCACATACTTTCTGATAAATTGACCCTCCAAATTCTGTCTAATTATTTACATTTGTGTGTAGCTGGAAGTCCCCAGTCCTGTAGCCTACTGCAAAGTTACTCCTTGTCAGCTTTGACTTGGCACTGTCAAAGGTCATTTGGTTCCCAGCAAGCCAGCCTTCATAACCAAAGACAGATGACCCACAGATGGCAGATCCTGCAAAACCAAAATCAGCATCACAACCAAAGTTTATACATTCCCTCTTGTAAACAGACTTGATTTTTACCACTTTTCTTTCCTGTGTTCGGTGAAAAGGTGGTGTCAAAGGTCAGTTTCAAACCTTGACAAATCTGGTCTTCAATTGCAATCTCTGTCCCCATAGTGTTATCAGTGTTCCATTTCTCTGTGAAAGTCAGACCATACTCACACCATTTGTACTTGGTGCCAAGGTCCCACTAACTTTACCAGTGTTTGTATTAGATGAGCCAGATGTTCAAAATTTCACACCACTGCATGACTTCGTTTTCACATCCAGCTTCACCAACCCAAAACCAAATCCTTTGTTGAAAATATCTCTGGCAGCCTTGCCAAGGTCAGCACAGGGTGGAGGGATAAACACTGGACGTGGGCATATCTGTACACAACACTCAGCCATGGCGAAGTCAGAGGAAAAGGTGATCTGCAGTTGTCCTGAGGGGAGCTGCTGCCACCACTCAGCTTGAAGCTGAGGCCACTCTACTATCTGGAAATTCCACTGCAGCCACCAAGGCTGGAGGGCTAAGTCTCTGTCCACATTTTTTTTTAAAAAAAGACTCCTCTCTCAGACACAAATTAAGCATAACCATAACAATTATGCAAATTACAAAGTATGATATATAATTAACATCCAGTCCATCATATTTGTCAATTAGATAAAGTACTCTACAATTTATCTGACTTAAAGAACTTACAATTTTATACTTATATGATGTTCTGACTTTAATTTATGTTACCATCTGAAGAACATCCTTTCTATATCATCTTCCTCAATGTTAAACAAATTGAGTTTGATTATGAGACTATTATTAGTCTTCAACCCCATCAGAAATCCGAGAACAAATTATTATCTGAATATATATAAGAAGCACAAAACACATAGTTTCTAAAATTTAAACAAATTGTAAAGACAGCTGACTACTTGGACAATCCCCTATTACTCAAAATGTCGGAGCATCTGTCTTCATCATTCTGGCCCAGAGCCATCTGACAAACCTTAAAATGAATCAGGAACTATAAAGGACTAGTTTGCTTTGTCTTGGCAGAGCTAAACTGTCCACTAGCCAACATTCCTTGTCCTTTCCTGGACAGTAATTTTTGTCTGTAGATGAATAGGGCAATTTTCGTCCAGTGGCTATCCTGACATAACTGGAGCAACTCCATATGTAGGTTCTGATGATCAATTTCTTCTTTGAATCAAGAGGAGAGTACTGTCAGGGGCAGACACGTCTTTAGTCAAATGATCTTTAATAATGAATTAATATTAAATGTCACATTCTGTAGATTTCTAATGTTTTTGGAGACTATCTATATAAAATATATCTGAATTGTTAAACCATGACTACTCTTAGCTATTTCTATTGGAATATTGTAGAAAGATCCTTAATACAATTAGATCAGAATCTAATGTAACCATGAGTTTATTACCTGGCCCTTAACTTGTGTTACTTAATCATCCTAAACAGTTTGTAATAGCAGTGATTAGAAGGACTGGGTCTAAACCTAATGTTCTTAAATGAGTTGCATAGGCATAATGCCTATCTAAGAGCAACAGTATTAATTTCAAATGTTACATCAATATAAGAAATTTATACCAATAAAAACCTTAAATCTGCATCAATCTATAAATCATGTACCAATGTAAAACTTCAATTATAACTTTAATTTGTATCAGTTATAAAGATTTCTACCAATGTAAGATTGTGGCTATATAATGCTTTACTTTTGCTGTTATATCAAGTTCGGTGTCTTTGCAGTTATTGGGGTGGCGGTGAATTCCCAAGAGCAGGGAGGGAGTTCCTCCCTGCCTGTCGGGCCTTACAATGACTCAGCCAAGTGAGACTCTCATCCCAGGGAGACCCAACCAGAACACTTTCTCCCCCTCTCTCCTTCAGCTTCGGGCAAATCTACCCTGTAAGCCTCTACTTCATTCTCAGCCCTTCCATGGCCCCCTAGCGGCATCTGGGGGCCCAAAACCTTGAAGATTTACAAAGAAGCATTAAGCCATCCCTGCATCTTCATGCTCTAGACAGGAAACATTTCCTACTTCAATTCGTATCCATAATTTACCATACTGTTTTAAAATTAAGAAACAAACTGGAGTAGTTGTGGGTGCCTATAATCCCTGTACAAGGAAGGCTGAGGCAGGAGAATCATGAGGTTGAAGTCATCCTTCTAATAAATAAATAAACAAACAAACAAATAAATAAATAAAGTGGCAAGACTAGTCTGCCAAGTCTGTTTTTCAACAAATTAAACTGCAACTGAGATGAATATAATAAAGAAGATAAAATTTGCAAAGACCTAATGGAGCCATCAAAGCTGTGAGGTACCAAGTCTGTCCTAATTGAGCAACTCAACAACTGTAAAGTGCCCATTCCTAAGTACTTGCTTGTTCAAACACCAAGCATAAAGACAAACCTTTAAAACCCTCCAGGAAAAAAAGCCAATCAACAAAAAAGAACAAGTGAAGGCAACATCTGATTGCCTCACAGAAACCACGAATGCTGGGAGAGGTGAGCAATAAAGCCCGATGTCTCAGGGAAAAGCTGTTCAGCCTATGCAGAGGGATTGTGTCTGGAAGTACTGACTTGTCAGTTTCCTGTGTGCCTCTTTCCTGCTTCCCTCAGTGAACCCCAGGTCCTGTTTTTCTTCCCCTCTGTCCCACTCAGATGGATGTGAGTCACCCATTTGGAGGCATCAACAAAAACTATAAAATCAAAAGGAGGAAGCTTTCACCGAGGGAACAGATGGGAAGATATGCCTGCTTGCTTGCAGAGCCAGTCTCTCTACTACAAGAGCCTCATAAACTGATGCAGAGGAAGTGCAGGGGTTGATTGCTTCAAACATGGATGAAGGAAACCCTGACTGTAAGGAGGGGTAGAAGGAAGCTTCTCATCACAGGCACTCCTGGTCACCCCAAAACTGTCCCTGATCAGCCCACCATACTGCTCCCAGTCTCCTGTGAGGACCTCTGCCTTCTGGCTGAGTGGTGGATCACCATCCATGGAGTGTCTACTTTGAAGCAGACATTTGACAAAATGATCTACTGCCTAAGGGTGGACATCTGAGACATTTTGTGGGATGTTAGTGACAAGAGCACAAAGCTTTTTTTTTTTTTTTTTTTTTTTTTTTTTCTGATCAAGACAAGGCTGGGTAGAAACAGTTTGAAAAATTACACTCTGAGTAATTCTTTTCCCTGACAGGCTATCAAACATGTCGGAAGTACTGTGGTGTTTCGAGGCATTCAGATCTTAGCATCTTATCATTTGTAGGTTTGTGGCTCCCTCTCAGCAAAATCAGAGAGGCAATCAAGAAAAGGGGAAGATCTGAAATTGAGCAAACAGATGCAGGGAGAGGCAAAAAAAAAAACAACAACAACAACAAACCACACACACACACCAAAAGGAAATTCTATTCCCAGAATGATGGCCATCATGCAGACACAGAAAATACACTGTTGCTGTGGGGATAGGAAGATGGAGGTCTCCAGAAGGAAGGAAAAATTAAGTGAGAACAACCTCAGTTGGCATGGTGATCTTGATGTTCAAGAGGGTATCATGGGAGGGCTGGTATGATAGAAAGCATTTGCTGATGTCGGGCTGTAAGAAGGAAGCAAGGAGGGAAGAGTCATTCAGAAAGTGAACAAGGAAACTGTACAAGGAAAAGCTCAGATGCATAATGATTTTAAGACCTCCACAAATGAATGGTTAAGTTACACGGGCCATTCATATACAACAGAGTATTATCCACAAAGAACAAAACTGTGTTGTTTGCAGGAAAACAGATGTAAGTGGATACTGTTGTAACTCGTGAAATAAGTCAGACTCAACAATGTGTTTTCTCTTATTTGTAAAATCTAGATTTTTTTTTAAGTATAAAGGGTTATTATTTGGGAGGAAGGGATCCGGGGAGAAGGAAGGGGAGCAGAGAAGGTAAAAGAGGGGTCAAATGTGATTGAAGTTCATTGTGTATGCCTGCATGAAAAATGTCACAATGAAGCCCATTATTTTGTACAAATAATTTATGCTACTAATAAAAAAGTAACAGAAAGTGAACGCATTAACAAACAGGTACATTCATGACATCATGCAATGATTCTTTTATCTATGATTTTATCTATTATTATTTTAATCTATCAAGTAAAATACAAACAAGTAACAGGGGGGAAGAAACGAAGAAGCCATTTGACCTGAAGAGAAAGAAATAAAAACACCTCTCCTGTATAACTGGGTCAGCATTTGGATAGCCTAGGAACACTAAGGTTGAGTCTGTGTCTTGCAAGGGAGGTTTGAGGGTGGATCGAATTCAAACTGACAATCTTGATGGAGTAAAAGGGGAATTGGGAAGGAGGACCAGAGGAAGAAGACATAAGACAGAAGAGCACAGGGACCAGTGTCTTCAGAGACCCCGGGGGTGGTGGGCACTGCTGAAATGTATGGCATAAGAGACAGGTGTGGCTAGACAACTACTAACTCATGATGTTGGGAGTTTTTGCAAATGAAAAATGGAACATTATGCTAGGTTTATTTTTTTTAAAAAAAAAAATATTTCTTGGACCTGTTAAGGTAAAGCCAACTTAGCTTTCTTAAGTTCGGGCCCAAGCATACAGAATTGTCCAGTTAATTTTGGTATGGTTAATATCAGGAGCTTCTCAGAGCAAAGAATATTAACTTCTCTGAGCTGGAAGCACAATGTTAAGCACGTAAGATAGGTAGATAATTTTTCACGTGATAGAATGTATTCATTTTCCTTGAAAGCAAAGAAGACCTTCGGCTGTGATTGCACAGTCTAAGTCAATATTTGTTAAGCTATGGCAGCTGAAGTTCACATCAGACATAAAGAGAAAATATACTTTCCACAAACAGTGTGGAAGTCAGTGCTGTGTGGCATTTCTCTGCCATCTTCCTGAGTGGGCATCATGGTTCCCCTGTGGTGTCCAGAGCCTTCTTATTCCTCTAGCTAAACAATGGTGTGGCTTTCACATTTAATAAACTAGCATCAGGCACTTTATATCTAAACACTACATGACAATATCAGCTATGTGCATACTACATGTATGAACTTTGGGAGACGGTCAGTCACGTGCTGTACTTATGAGCGATGGGAGGCTGTCAATCACGTGTTGCCTTTTATCAACCAACACTGTTAGTGCTTTGTGAGAACCACGGTCCAAAAACAAAGTCGTGGAAGGAGAATTCTAAGGAGTTTTTGGGAGAAAATGATAAGAAAACAAAACATGAATCTTGTGACTCTCAAAACACTGAATTGTTCTTGGAGGGTACACCCCTGCTCTTCCCAGGGGTGGCAGAGAGGAGTAAATTTGCTTTAGATCATTCATTACAAACTGTTATTTGTTTATATGCCTCTATGGAAAAGCATGTTTTTGCCACATGTGACTTGTCCTTGTGATTGTGTACTTTACTCATGGGACTCTTCTTAACTCTTGGAGTATAAATTATCTGATGTTCTGAATAATGTTGCCTGTTGCATGAGACTTTAGTCTGCCTCATTTCTAGGCTCTGCTCTCCCAGGTTCCAGTGCCTTTAGAGTGGTAAGCTGTGTATGAATCCTTTTTGAAATGTGTAGTGTCTGGCCTCTTAAAGCTTTCATATGCATGTAGCACACACAAAGACACACACATACACATAATTATTTTTTTTTAGTCTTTTAAAACTGTTTGGGTTAGATAAAAATTGCCTGTCTTTGAAAATAATCATAGGCCTTTAGTTTGAATCCTTCATGACAAAAACAAACAGAAACCTGATTTCATTATACAAAAACCTAAGGAAAAAATGTTTTGAGATTAGAAAGCCACACATGAATCCATTGCCAAAGGAATGATTAGGTCCCCAGGATGCTTACATTAAAAACATTCTAACACAGTAGATTTCAAATCTACCATGGCTGAAGACATCTACCAGAATCTGGGGACATCTTTGGTTGTCATGAATGTGGCAATGCTTCTGATCTCTCATAAAGAGAGGCCAGGAATACTCTACTATACTGAGAAAGGCCATAAGTACTCACTTGACCAAAATGACAACTGTACAGATAATCCCTGCTCCTAGATAAAGATATTCCTCAAAGTGTGGATCTCGGACAACGTTTATATACTCTGCAGATCCTCCAGACTCAGCTCTGTCTAACAAATCATCAGGTCTGTGACACTAGATAAATGTACATTATCTAGTACCGATGTGGTGTGCATGTCAAAGTCTGGGTGCCACTGGACCACAACAGCAGACTTCTCTTCTACCTCAAGAACTCCCATTGGAGAGTCAGCAAAACTCCATGTTCAGCAACAACAACAGACAAATTTCTGTTAAATTGTTGAAGAGGCAAAGCCATAGTATCAGAAGATACCACCCACAGCCATAGCCCAGTCCTAAAAGAAAGGGGAGCATTACTACAGAAAGAAGGGAATTTGTAACCACGTGTCAGCCCTTCAGCACAGAGGGAAGAGCTTAGATTTCTGCCAGCATTTTTAAAAGCTTATCAACAGGAAAAGCAACCATGAACATTCCAATTTTAAAGGCAATCTATATTCCTCAGGCATTACATCCAGGCATTCCAAATGATGATACATAAAATTAAAAAGAATAAATCATAAGACTCCTCACTGGCATCTTTGTCTCGTTGAAATTGGAGACTAATTTTAGCTATATCAAATAATCCAAGTTGTACATTTGTTATTTGCTTTTAGCACTGAAAAAAAAATGTATTTTAAAAGGGACACCGCCTGGAGCCCTGTCTTTCTTGGAGAGTGTATAAAATGCTTCCTGCTCCAAAAGGCCAACAGATGTTTTTGTCTTCTCTTCTGTTGGGTCAAGTCTTCACAGGAATGGGCCACTATTGCTGACAGAAGTGCATCCTACCCGCTAAAGGTCAGGCACATTCTGGGAGCATTGTCCTTGGCAGACATCAGTAGAAAACAGCCTAGGAACAGAAGTGTAGATAAGAGATGTGTCCCGGGGCTGACGCAATACAAATTTCAAGGCTGTGAAACCAGGAGAAGGTCTGAGGCATGGAGCTCCCCAGGAAATAAAGTTACAGCCTCACGTTGGGATGTAAGTTGTTGGCTTTGTTTTCTCGCTTGTTTGCTTGCTTGGTTTTGTTTTGCTTGTTTGTTCTGACTTGTACCACTAGAGGCCTCTTGGCAGGCTGGTAACAGCACTGAGCTCTGGAAAGGCCTCTGTTAGTCAGATAACAGGAGGCACCAGGGAGCTTCCCACCATCCAGCAAATGGGTCTCATTTTCTTTGTTTGTGCCTTTTTCTCTGATTTAGGGGAAAACTAAAATAAAAATTAGTCCTATCTAAGCCATACTGTCCCTGCCTCGCCTCAGGCCAAATGAACATCTGCCTATGTCTAGCTCGTGGTGAGGAACTCTCAAGGACACTGTTTAACCTGAGGACACAGCAGCCAAAGGGACACCCAGAGACAACACTGCAAACACCACAGGAAGTAGAACAAAACCTCTGGCACAGAAAACACAAGCCTTGGGAGCCTCCCTTCACCCCCGCACTGTTGCCCTAATGACATGGTCAGCAATCATACAAAAAGTCAGGCAGCCCTTGCTGAACCTTGAGATTATCACATTGACTTCAACTGGACGTCTTCTTATCAGCCTCTCCTTTCACAAGGGAGAAGTTTAAGGTTCTTTCTGCCCACTCCTTTCTGACAGAGGAGACTGATGAGATAAAAACCACTAATATTTAAAGTTAGGTAGCATCTCCTTCCAGAAAGCAATTACAGTTTTAAAAGTTGTTGATAGGTAAGGACAAGAGTCCGAACCCCTACCCCCACCCCCACCCCCAGGAGTAGAATGTATGCTTTGTTAGCGCTCCTGGGCCTTGAGGTCAGTCCCTGATATCAAAAAGAGAACGAAGAAAACCATGTTTTCTTCCCAAGAAAATGATCTCTAGTAAATTTGATTTCAAGCAAATGATCCCTAGAGATGACTTTTTGAGGACCCTGTCTTCCAAATAGAACAGCTCTTAGAGCCCTCAGATCGGCTTTGGTAGCTTGCACATGTACCATAGAAAGAAAGAAAACAAGGGTTATGAGGAACCTTGGTAAAATGTAAGTCAGCTCGCTACCATTCAAGTACAACAAATGGAAGGTGGACATAAGAATTTATACCTATAAGTAATCCCAGCACTTGGGAGGTATCGGCAGGAGAATTGCCCCAAGTTCTAGGTCAGGCTTGTCTACATAGTAAATTTGAGGCCAGCCAGCACTATATAGCAAGACCCTGTCTCAAACAATAAAAGAAAATGGAGATGTTCTGGCTTATGCCTCTGTTGAGTTTGACAGAGATCCACCCAAATCCCCCAATATAAATGCCTTAATTTTTAAAAATGGTGAATTCAAAGAGAGTGTGTGTTAAACTAAAAAAAAAAAAAAGTAGTTATCTTCATTTCCTTTTCAAGGCATGAGGGGAAGTCAGGACAGTTCTATCATTATCTGCTGTCAGTGGTTATGAGTCCTAGCTCAGAGTGAATACTGTGTTCCAGGGCTACCTCCTGCCCTTCGGGATGCATGGTTCCAGCTGAGACAGGAAATGGCAGTTAGCCTTCAACAACCCAAATGGAAGACTCTGTATAAGTATCTATGTCAGTCACTCTTCTTCTTTCTTCCATGCGACACTTGACAACAGTACTTAAAGAAGGAAAGGTTTGCACTGGCTCACAGTCTGAGGGAGGAGGTCCTCAGGACAACGGACACACAGTAATGAGAGCAGCTCTAGGTGTGTCCATGGGAACCCATGGACACGCTGCACCTGAAGGTAGACTAATGTTAGTATACTACTTGATTTCTTCTTTATTCAGTCCAGGATCTGGAGCATGGGATGGCATCACTGACACTTAGAATAAGTGTTTCCTTCTCAGATAAATCCAGAGGTACATCTCCTAGGTGATTCCGAATCCTGTCAAAGATAAACCAGCAGAGTATTCAAGAGTCCCTCGAGAGAGGGAAGTGGGCCAAAGATTCAATTTATTTATTACATTTATTCATGTGACCTTTTTATAAGATTATGCATCTCTATGTATATTTGTATACTTATATGCATGTGTGTAGCTGCCTGCAGAGATGAGAAAGAACATTGGATTCCTAGGACCTGCCTGATGTGGGTGGAGGAACTGGATGTAGGTCCCCTGAAGGAGCAGTATGTGCTCTTAACCACCACTGAGCCACCTCTCAGCCCTATTTTTTTTTTTTTTTTTGAGACCCGGTCTTGCTAAGCATTGCATTGGCCTTGGGCTTGAGTGATCTCCTTCCTCAGCCTCATCAATGCTAGGACCACAGGTGTGCATGTGAGTCTCAAAAATAAAATTTAATCAAGAACCAGAAACTAGTAAATAACAAAGGTTAATAGTGAGGAGAATGGATGCTCTGCCTGCCTTATTAAGGAAACAAGGTACAGTGGACATTGCAGTCAGTAGCTTTTACCCAAAATGCTTGGGGGCAGAAGCATTTTGAATCTAAAGTTGTTTTGGATTTGCATATGCATAAGGAGAAATCTTGGGGATGCTGCCTAAGTCTAAACATGCAATTCATTTGTAACTCATATACGTATACACACATAGCCTGAAAGTAATTTTCTAGAACAATGTTTGTGCACCTGTATTTTGACTACATGAAATCAAGTAAGAGACTTTCTATTTATGGTATCAGATCAGTGGTCTAAGACTTACAGACTTTGCAGTGTTTGGATTTCATATTTCCAACTGTGGATGTCTAATTTGTACTTCAGTGTTTTACCTGAATATATGTTTGTATACCACCTACATGGAGTACCCACAGAGGCCAGAAGGAGCCATCAAAACCCCCGGGACTGGAGTTACAGATTGCTCTGAGCTACCATGTGAGTGCTAGGAATTGAGCCCTGGTCCTCTGCAAGTGCAGCCAGTGCTTGTAACGGTTGAATCATCTCTCCAGCTCCTTAATTTATATATTAGAAGAGAGGCAGTATCTGTGTCCGGCCTCTATTACTAAATTGACTTACCTTCCCTAGACTATAAGCCCTATGTGGGCAGGAAGTTCTCTGTTTCCCTCATTGGTATTTACCCAGAACCTAGAAAAATGTGTAGCATGTGATGGGCACACAGTAAATGTTTACCAAATGAACAGATGGATCTTTGTCACCTTGAACAAGCTAGGTAGCCCTCTGGGACGGTTTCATTGATCTGTCGCCCTCCCGCTTAACAGCACTGCTGTTCATTCTAAAGAGCACACACAAGTGACCGATGTGAAAGAGACTGATGCAATGTGTGGCAATGTGAGAGGGATGAGAGGTGCAAGGCAAAGAAGACGGACAGGAAACTCAGTAGCAGGTGCAGCTATTCTGCAGGATCCAGTAAGAGCAACAGCAGACACCACTGCTCATTGCATCGGTGTAAGCCGAGCAGGAAGACTGTTCAAACAGCACTGTTTTCTTCTGACTTCAGCCAAGGTGCTAATGAGAGTGAGCCATTAGCTGTAAATGGAACCACTGAAGGAGAAGGAAAGTGGAGGGAGGGTGATGAATAAGGGAACACAAGCCAAAAAAGAAGAGGGGGAGGGGGAGGGGGAGCAGGAGGGAGAGGAGGAGGAAGATGAGGAGGAGGAAGAAGAGAAGGAGGAGGAAGAGGAGGAGAAATATGAGGAGGAGGAGGAAGAGGAGAAGGAGGGGGAAGAGGAGAAGGAGGGGGAAGAGTTGAGGAGGAAGAGGGGGAGGAAGAGGAGGAGGAGAGAAGGAAGAGGAAGAAGAGGAGGAAGAAGAGGAAGAGGGGGAAGAGGAGGAAGAGGAGGAAGAGGAAGAGGAAGAAGAGGAGGAGGAAGAGGAAGAAAGAGGATTGAGATCAGTCTGGGCTATAATGAAACCCTATATATCTCATACTTTTTAAATAAATAAGATTAAGTTAATAAAATAAAAGAAAGGAGAGATGGTGCTGAAGTCTGCTTCTGGGGCATTTCTTATTTCTAACCATGAGGTTAGAACCTCATGGGAGGTCTTTGATGGCTAGGGTCATTCCTTAACCAGGTTGGAGAGACCGTGGACCCCTCTCTTTCCTCTGTTTCTCTCCCTAACCATGAAGTGATCAGTTTTGCTCGATTCTGAGTTCCCATCATGATTTGCTCCCTCTCCATAGACCTAAAGAGACAGGGAGGACTAATCCTGTATCAGAACCTATAAGCTATGAGCTAAAGTAAGCCCTTGGTGCTTTGTTGTAACTACAGAAATGTGACTAATAGAGACAGAGACCAAAGATCTGCAGAAAGTCTTCTCACAAAAGGAAATTCCGTGGATTTCCTTACTAGTCCTAACTCTATGTGGTTTTATTGCTCTCACTAAAGGCATCTTAGCCTGGTTTTTTTTTTTTTTTAATGAATTTGGGGAATGATGAGCAAGTAATTTATCTTCATGAATGTGGTTCCAGGAGTGGAATGACAGGACAAGTGAAAGAAGAAAGGAAGGAGAAAAAAAATCAAGGTCGCATATAATTCAGTTGGTATTGTCAAACACAACTGGTACCACATGCTGCCAGGATTTCTGAGGAGTGGACCAGAGCCTCTCTGAGCTGCTTGCTAAGAGGCTAAACTGAGGAACATGGTCAACTCTATACCTCTGGGCTGTATACAATCACACAGCAGACTCCTACAGGCACCACTTGTCTCAACAGCAGCAGGGCGTGTGAGCAGCAAGGAGAGTTCATAACCCATGTTTGGGTGCATGGATATAGAGCCCATTAAAGCCTGAAGGAAACAGGTCAGCACAGCAGACATGGGGGTGGGGAGTGGGGAGGTGGACACATCAGTCTACATCTGCTTACCTTACTTCTTGGAAGCTCAGACCCATGCAGGTACCTCCCAGGGTAGTGGCTAGTTGCATTCTTTGTAAAGATTTAATAGAGAAGGCTAGTGAGACAAGCTGAAGCTACTCCCATGGTTGGAGCTACTCCTACCATTGATAGATGGTTCTTCCCTCCTGTACAATGTAATTGCATCTTCTCTTAAATCTCACACATTAGAAAACATCATTTTTTAAAACCCTGAAGCTTAGGTCATACCCTAGACAGCAAGCCAGTGCAATGATCTAAGTTTGAAAGCAAACATCAGTAAAGTACTCTTCCCAAATTTCACCAGCTGCTCTCTGTTGTCTTTTTGTGTCCAGGATCCAGTCCAGGATCACACTCACCTGGATCCCGTCTCTTTAATGTCTCCAATCTGCAGCATTCCCTCAGCCTTCCTAACCTTTCCTGGCACTTGTGAAGAGTACTGGTCAAGGTCAATGTTATTGTGGGAGATCCTTCAATCTGAGTTTACATGATGGTCTTTTCATGACTAGATGGAAACTGTACGTTTTTGTCAAGAGCACCACAGAAGGGAAACTCTACACTCCTGGGTGAATCGGATTATGATTACCTAATGCTACTGTTACTAATAGCGATGCTGTTAACCTTGGTTGCCAGATTAAGGAGATGTTCTCTGGGTTTCCATAGTACAAAGTGTGTGTGTGTGTGTGTGTGTGTGTGTGTGTGTGTGTGTGTGTGTGCGCGTGTGTGTTATAAATAATACATGTGTATATTTCTTGTTATAATTCATCCAGCATTTTTAGCATTCATCTTAGTTCCGATTTAGCATTTATTTTAGCTAACTTAGCATTCAGTTAGTTCTCACCTGCAATAATTATTATTATAGCATTTGCCTAATGCTGACTGTTCTATATTCTTCACTTTTACATTTATTAACCTGGAATTGTAATGTTAGAAAGAGTGTTGGAATTGTAATGTTAGAAAGAGTGTTACAACTCCCCTTTAAATGTCTATGAAAATGTAACAGGCCTAGATGAAGGCCCTGGCTTGATGTTTGAATGGGAGATAAGTGAGAGAGACATGCTGGCACACAGAAGATAAATTAAATACTTGCTGGGCTTTTCATTTTTGGCCTGATACTTTGACTTGATACATGGATCAGCTTGTGCTGAAAGATCAATAAACCACTGGAGAAAAATATGTCTCCAGGAAATGTTTAGGATATAAAACATAACAGACCAGTGTCTTTTGTACTTTAAAAACACACACACACACACAACAGCAGCAGCAGCAAGTGCAAGAGTGTTAATCTGTAACAGCCATGTAAAATGGGAACATATTTTGCAAATGACTTGAGATTGAGATCTGAAGAGAAGGAAGACCATGAGTGTCAGCAGCAAAGACGTAAAATAAACGTCAAAAGGGAAAGCTGGGGTAGATGTTTCCTCATAAGGGAAATCAGGGAGGTGAGAGGAGGGCACAGGATCGGAGCAAAGGCTTAAGAAGAAATGAGGAAGTCAGGGCTTACTATCCCTTGGTTACTGTCCGTGAAAACAAGACAAAGGAAACAGACCGAAGGCAAACTGAAGCCAGACAAGAAGAGAATCCAGCCCTCCTCACTCCTTGGCTCTAGAAAGAAGGGCATTGAAGGAAGGGAGGAACAGGGCAAGAACAAATTCAACAGAAAGGACATGATAGCTATGATTCTTCCTACACGCCAACAACACTCAAACTACTCTAAGCCCTAAAGGAGGTCTTGGCTTCCAGTTGGGGAAGGTCTGGGTAAGAAGGGCCTGAGGAATGCCAGACCCAAACTCCCAATGATGATCTCTCTCTCTCTCTCTCTCTCTCTCTCTCTCTCTCTCTCTCTCCCCCACTCCCTACTACAACGCTGCTCTCAGACTTTTCCTCTTTGCGTATCAGCCTCAGTTGTTCCGTCTCTGAATTGCTTCCCCTGTGCAGACAGGGAGGATGGCATAGCTTTTATTATCTGAGCTCAGCAGCTGCCGCAGAGTGACAGTTTTATGCTCACAACTGCTTGCCACAATGAGAAGAAGTACTCCAACTGTCCCTTTTGGGATTCCAGCTCGACATGTTGAACCAGTCAGTCACTGTATCATGCTAGACAACCCGGGTCAAAAGCTCTTCCATGCCCTGATATCTGTATACAATCAACATTAGTAGAGCCACTTATAATAGAAGCTCCCCAGAATAAAGAGACACGTCATTGCAAGAATAAGAAAGGGCGGGTTTACAGACACCAGAAGATTCTCACTAGATCTCAATTTGTGGGAGACTCCAATAAAGTGTTTCTGGAAGGAACAATGACCTATATGGTAATACAGCCCACACTCACACAGTGCTTAGAGCTTTGTGTGACAAGCTCAGACCAAAGTCTTTTGTGAATCTTGAGTCATTTAAAATTCATAGGATTAGTAAGCTGCTATTGTCACTGCTGGAGACAGGAAGCAACAGGCACAGGAGGTGAGATCCTCACCCAATAGCACACAGAAAAGGGAGAAAGCAGGAAGACCATAGCTAGGCAGTCAGAATGGAGAGCCAGCATCCTCAGCAGCTGACAAAGAGTCCTAGAGAGGGAGACATGTGAGAAATAAAAAAATAAATAAAATAAAGTATGTGTGTATGGACGGGGGGCGGGGGGCTGTTAAATGTCATCACAGAACTGGCCTGATGGTACACATGTATAATCTCAACCATGGAGGAGGTTGAGGCGGGATCCTGAGTTCCATGCCTGCCTAGGCTACACAGTAAATTCAAGCCCAGCCTAAACAACTTAGTGAGGCCCTGTCTCAATTTTTAAAAAGAGCTTTTCCAGAACTGGGATCCTGTATGTAACATAACCAGCTACCTGATGCTCCGACCACTGTCACTTCCCTGCCCTAATAGACTGTACCTTCAAATTGTAAGCCAGAATGAACCCATCTTTCCAGTGCATCTTCTTCTCCAGAAAAGTAAAAAGAGGGCTGGGCATGGCGGTATAGACCACTGGTAGAATACTTGCCAGTCATGTGCAAACCTTTGGGTTTAATCCCCACCAACTCAAAAACAAAACAAAAACCTTGAAAACTATGTATAAAGTGATCACAATGACTGGCACTGACTGGCACATAGGATGTATATGTGCCAGTATGGAAACACTTCCTAGGCAAGCCAGGGGAGATTTCTGGAAAAGAAAAAAAAAACAGGGAACACTTGAGAAGGCTGGTCCATTGTGTCCCCAGGGATCTCCAGTGAAAAACATTGATTTGCAGGGAAGGACCTAGGAAAGGTTACTGTATCCGACATAGCAATAAACAGGCCTGTGCTCCTTTTCTGAAAGATGTCTCCCTAGATTTGCCCCACCTTAAAGACACTCTAAAGCAATATCTCTAGAATGGAAACAAGCACACATACACATTTTAAGCCAGAGGATCCCGGAATATAGGCAGTTGGCTTGGGCGGCATATCTATCATCAGAATACACCTGAGAAGACAAGACAAGAGAACGCCCATGACAAGCTTTCACAGATGTCCAGTCACAGGGATGGGCCAAGCACTACCATTCTCCTAGGAAATCTGCTGCCTGAAGACTATTTGCTTTAGAAAGAGCATTTGGAAGAGTCTGCCCAGCAGCTGGGCAATGATGGCCTCAGGAGGCTGACTCAGCTGCCAGTCCTCTGGATAAGAGCCTCCGCCTTTGCCACCAGTGGCTTGGAGCCCTGTTACTCTATGCCCCTAGTAGCGTGTTGCAAGATAGCACATATACAGACATCCTCGATCTCGCCAGCTATTTCTTCAGCTTTGAACTTGTACCCAGTTTGTCCTTGAACTTGTCATCTGTAAATTTCCCTTGATCTTTTCCCTATCTTCTTTAGCCTCAAGGTTTCTCTGACCTCCTTACAGGCCATTGCGTTTTCTAGAAAAACCCAGAGGAATATCGGCTAGGCACACTACTTTCTCCCAGACATACAGCTCTGGTTGTGGCAATCTGCCCTAAGAAAGACCTTTAAAGTTTCACTCAGTCCTTTTCCTTTTTATTTGTAAATGTAGATGTTAAAGTCGTAACTGAGCACAAGCCATTCCTTGTCTCAACCAATATCATTCTAAAATGCAGAGCGATTTCCAGTTTTTAATCAGTTCCCCCATTCAAAATGACTGTACCCAGCAACTCTGAAGAGAAAATTCTCCTATCCATGTACTAACCAAGATTACAATCTTATAGAAAATTAATCATGCTCTCGTCTATGCCTGTAAGCTCAGGTTTCAGTCTGCTGTCTATTGAAGCAAGGACAGTAGATGACCTGTCCTCTGAAGTCCTATCCCCTCCCCTTTTCTATAATGGGAGAACCTCTAATTAGCAGACAAAGCATGAGGGTTCAGTATAAATATTGCATCCTCAGGCCTTTCTTAGAGCCATGTCACTAAGAGTTGGCCAATTGCATGTGATAGGAAGTGAAATCTTCACCTCTGGGATGAATCATGACAGATGTCCAAACCCAGCAAGCCTTCATCTTCCTATCCTCCTGCTTGGAATGTGGGTGTTACTATATGCCATACTGGAACACAAAGCTCAGGGCAATGTTCTATTATAGATGATAAGATAGAAGAAACTTGGATTCTTGAATTACCTCAGGAATGAGCTCTCCCTAAGCATACCTGGTATTTCTACTTCTCAACTATATCTCGACACTAAAATAAAAGTTCATCTCACTGAAAACAGTGTTCTGAGTGTTACTTACATACACACACCAGAGTTTATATGACAATAAGTGTATCTCCCGCTCTATGTTTGAATCTTATCTTTTTATTTTTTATTTTATTTTTAGCTATGTGTTTATGGGGGCGGGTACACAAAAAGGCCAGAAGAGGGTGTCAGATGCCCTGGAGCTGGACTTACAGGCATTTGAGAATTGTTCAGTGTGGGTGCTAGGCACTGAACTTGGGTTCTCTGAAAGAGTAGGAATTGTTTTTAACCATTGCCCATATTTTATTTTTAATTATGAATGTGTGTGGTACCCAGAGATGCCAGAAAGGGCATCAGATCACCTAAGCTGTAGTTACAGGATATTATAAGGTACAAGTGTGGATGCTGGGAACCAAACCTTGGTTCTCTGCAGGAACAGTGCACGACCCTAACCAGTCAGCTTTCTCTTTAGCCTGATTGGGTCATTTAAGGACATGCCACACCATGCTTCAGGTCTCAAAATCAATCTCTCCTTCTCCTCCCCTTATGGCTTTCTTTCCTGTAACTTTCTTTAGGTATCCAGTAAGAAAAACAAAACTCCTTAAGTAACAATGGCTCAGGGCAAGATAACAAATTTGTTTCTCTCTCAATTAAAAAGAGCCTAAAGTTTCTACCCAGTGTCAGTCTGAGGACTCTGATTGACAGAACTCAACTCCTTTTATACTCTACCTGCTATGTTAACATGTCCCCTCATGTGTCTCAATGGCTCCTTGCATACCAGCAATCACATCTGTCTGGCATCCTAATAAAAAAGGATAATTTCTATTTTATCATTTTAACAGTATAAAATCTCTAACTGGCCTTCTTCATAATGGTGTGTTTCACTACTCAGCTAAAGCTCTTCTGCTGAGTAAACACATATGAAACTTCACTGAGTCTCCCAAAGAAGTGCACGGCAAACACAGGGAAGAACGAGAGAGAGAGAGAGAGAGAGAGAGAGAGAGAGAGAGAGAGAGAATAGAGCCAAGGACAGTGGTTTACATCTGTAATCTCAGAATTTAGAAGGCTGAGGCAGGAGAATTGCCATTAGTTGAAGCTATCCTGGGCTACAAAGAGAGTTCAGGTTACACCAATGGCATGATGAGACCTCAATCTCAAGAAAACAGAAGTCAAATTGAGAACCCTTGTTTGGGGTCAGCGGAGCTTTCGGATAAGAGGAACCTGGTCCTTGATGACCTGAAGTAGAACAACACCCCCCCCCCCAATGCATCATCTCAGACTTACAGTGGAGCATGATATGAGCTTACAACATGCTTTCGTTGTGTTAAACGGTTGAGATTTAGAGTTAATTTATCCTACTCGTCCTAGACTAGTATCTAAATAAATAAAAGAGCACATTGGCACTTGGTGTTTTGTTTTTTAAGTGACAAGAAAGAATATACAAAAACTTAGCCAGATCATATAGAAAGACAAGAATGACTCTGAACGGCGTCAGGCAATAACTGTCTCATGACCATGTTGGCCTGGGGTCTGGCCTCCAAGATCTCTGGCCAGGATTCACCACCCTCCCGATGCAGCCTTATTCTCCTTATCTTCTCCTTATCTTCTCCTCCACCCCCATGCTCACCCTTGGCCTCCTCTTATCGTCTTCCAGGCTGTCCGAGAACTCCTGCTATTGCTCAGTGCTGACGTTGGAACACTGGCACACACCCCTCCTTGGCTCTTTCTCGTCTCCTTGGCTTCACCCTGGGCATTTCCTTGGCCTTGACCTTTACCTTAGCTCTCCTGCCTGGTTCCCACCCAGCACTCAGAGTACCCCCTGCTCAACCCTTCCTGATAACCATGTAACTGGTTCCTTGTAGCCCAGTCATCCTGAGGTGACTAAAACACTCATTACAGTTTTTTCTTTCTCTCTCTCATACTTTCATGTAGCTAAGTTTAAAAATAAAACGCTCACATTCACACTCCCAACGTTCATATTATCTATTAAATGAAAAGAGGGAATCAGTGTTTACTGATTACTTTGCCAGTAGGATAAATGCTTCTCTATTTCACTTAATCATTGCCAAAGCAGTTCTTGGAGGGAGTTCTGTTTCACTTTTTGAAGGAAAACAGACAAACAAACCAAAAACGAAGACTTGGAAGGACTAAGTTACTGCCCAGCTGATAAGAAAAGCATAGCTGGAGTCGGAATGAGGTTCATTCACCCCAAAACTTACTCACTTTTACCACCTGCATGGAGCTATGAGCATTGACGTAAGCATCCAGAGTTCCAGGTGAGCCTGGAGCAATCACCAAGTATGAGTGGGTGGAATTTGAGTTGGACGCCAGCACACTTAACACTTCTCTTGACAGCTCAAATCATAGAACACAGGTATTTACCATCTGTCAGTGACATTAACTTTAGCAGTAGTTTTTTTTTTTTTTTTAAATAACCACAGTTGGTAAAATAATAAGGACACACCTTTAAACAGAAAGGCACAAATGCAAAGTTTAGAGAGCTAATTCTCTTTAACTATAGCTGAAAAAAATTACTTTCACATAGGTGGTAGGCAAAGAGTTAACTGTGACTATACAAAGCCATGCTGATACATTTTCATGTTGGTGACAGTGTTGTTTTTTGGTGCTCTTGCTCTGAAGCATGACTTCAGGATTTCTGAGCAAAGGCATGAAGTGGAGAAGTCCTAATACAGTCTTTGTACTGTACAGTTACAGTCTGGACTGGATTGGCTTTGCTGGAGCCAGTCAGCAGAAGAGACAAGTGGAGACCTTGGGTATGTTTCAGAAGCACAATTGCTACTCTAGGGTAAAGAGCCTCAAGGACAAGGCCCAGGAAAGCAGGTTTATTGAGAATCAAAGACGAGTGGTAAGGATAAAACACTGGAGATGGAAGTACTACAAAGACATAAGCACTGTACAGTAGACACATGTAAACCAGAGATGCACGTGTGTCAGCATCATCTAAGATTCACGGACAATACAGAGAGTTGGGGCCAGACCTGGAGCTACATACTTGTAACCTTAGTATATGGAATGGTGAGATAAGAAGATACAAGTTCAAGACCAGCCTGGCTGGGGAAACAGCTCAGTAGTAGTGTGTTTGCCTACCATGTATTAAACCCTGGATTTGATCTCCAGTATAAGAGAAGAAAAAAAGCAGTACCAACCCTACTAAACCAAATTTCTTTAGAGCTGGGAAAGGTAAGCCTCACCAAAGATTGTTCACACAGAAACCAGAGTATGGATATCACCTGGAAAGCCACCTGGTAGAGTCTGATCTGTCTAAGGTGAGCCCAGGGCATTATACTTAAAAATGTCATCTCTATCAGACCATCTAATGTGACTATGACTGTGCTGTTGTGACATTCCAGTAAGCAGCTATCTAGCATCTAACATAGCTGAGAGGTGGGCTCAGTTTTGGGAAACATTGATCCATTTCTGCAACACTCTTTGCAAGTTACCTTTGCAAGATAAATGAATTTCATTTTATTTTTTTTGAGCAGAGACTCCTCTGCCCTGCATCTCAGCTTCTGTACACCTAAGTCATGGCACCTAAAGTGCTAGTGTTTCCCCAGGGTTCTGGTGACTGCCCTCCCTCCTCTCCCCCAGGTCATAAAGGATGAAACATAAAATCAGCGTGTCAGAGGTTGACCTGGGCTCTTCTGCTCTCACTGTAATCTTCAACTTCGCTACAAGCACTGAAAGCACAAACCTGGGATTTGAGATTCAAAGCCACAGCTGTAAATTTATTTTCAGAGACTCCTGGTGGGCCCCAGAGGATAGATATGGAGGAGTCCTGGCAGCTGTTGGACGAAGCAGGTAATGATTCCATAACAGAGTGGGAGATTACTGGGGTTCATAAAAGTTGTTTGCACTTTAATTTGGGCTTAAGCCAAGGATTCAGGATCTCTGAATTCTGAGCCTAAAAATGATTGTCTGGGTAGTGATAGTGAGTGGCCCCTGAAGTATTTGACTAGGTTTCTGACAAAGGTTCTTCTTTACTTGGAAATTTGGGTACATGTTTTCTCTCTCTTTCTATAGATATATAAGTTTGTATATTATCTTTGTATCAGGGTATGAATAAAGTAAACATCATTTTAATTTTAAAATGACTTATTTATTTTATTTGCCCTGGTGTTTTATTTGCATTGCTTCACATATGTCTGTGTGTTATCCTCTGGAACTGGAGTTACAGACAGTTGTAAGCTGCCATGTGGGTGCTGGGAATTGAACCCCAGTCCTCTGGAAAAGCAAACAGTGCTTGAGAAGAGGAACCTTTTCTCACCTCTCCGGACATTTCACAGTCACACTCGAGCACACACGCATGCTCACACACACACACATGCACACACAGTGAGCCATCTCTCCAGCCCAGTAAAGTAAGCATCTTATCCTTCTTATCCTTCTCTATTTTGTTTTTGTTTTTCAAGTGGCCTACCACTCAACTGCATGGCACACCAACCATCATGAGTCTGGTATAGTAGCAATGATGTGTACATTAGCCTACTCATAGCAGCAGGCACCATGACTCCTCTCAGCTTGCCTGTTTTACTGGTGCTCTATACCCACTCAATCCCCCATCCCCTTAACTCCCATCTACAGATCTCTTTCTAAACAGGAACCATATCGTTTTAATGAATTCCTTTAGAATCTTCACCCAGCAATTTGGACATATAACCCCCAGTTACTTTGGAAAGCTGATGCAGCAGAATTGCAAGTTCAAAGTCAGCCTGGGAAACTGAAGGAGATCCTCAAAAATAAAAATAAAAATTAATAACACTAATAAAAGGCCTGGTGTGGAGGCTCAATGGTAGAGGGCTCATGTAGCTTCTGTGACATGCAATTTCTAGCATAGGAAGAATTACAATAAAACCCTGTTGCTTCATAAAGTTCCACTCTGATAGAGACACAGTGACCATAGTGACCCTCAGATATTACTGGTGGGAAATAAATTCATGAAGCAAATTACACAATAACCTATCAAAACTTAAAGCACAGACTTTTTTTTTTTAACAACTATTTAACTTTGGAGTTTTTACAAATGCACTCAAAAAGTTAGAAACAGGGCTTCTGGTCTGGGCCAGAGCACTGAGCAGATCCTGGGTAGCAGCTCTGCACCCAATCTCACAGAACCCAGAGGAAGCGGGGCTCCCAGGAGCTCTAACCTGGCAGTATCTTAGATAAAGAGACAGCAACAACCATCCCAAACAGGGAATAACTGGGACCCACTGGGACCCAGGAATTCACTCCTGGCCCAGAGAAATGGTTTCTTCTACTCTGTGCTTGAACACTGAGCAGATATTGGGCCTCAGTTCTAACCCCAGTAGCAACACCCACCCCACAGAGTTCTGACACAACCAAGATAATAGGAAAGACAGTCTCCAGTCAAAGACAGGGCAGGTAGCACTAAGGAGATACAGATGGCAAAAGGGAAGCCCAAGAACATAAGCATCAGCAACCCAGGGTACTTGGCTTCATCAGAACCTAGTTCTCTCACACTAGAAGTTCCTGAATTCCCTATATCATTAGGAAAGCAAGATTCATATTTAAAATCACTTTTAATGATAATGATAGAGGACTTTAAGAAGGACATAAATAACACACTCAAAGAATTTGAGGAGAACACAAGTAAACAGGTAGAAGCCCTGAAAGAGGAAACACAAAAATCTCTTGAAGAATTACAAGAGAACACAAACAAACAAGTGAAGAAATTGAACAAAACCATCCAGGACATAAAAATGGAAGAGGAAACAATAAAGAAATCACAGAAGGAGACTACTCTGGAGATAGAAAACCCAGGAAAGAAATCAGGAGTCATAGATGCAAGCATCACCTACAGAATATAAGAGATAGAAGAGAGAATCTCAGGTGCAGAAGATACCATAGAAAATATTGACACAACTGTCTAAGAAAACACAAAATGCAAAAAGTTCTTAACACAAAACATCCAGGAAATCCAGGACACAATAAGAAGACCAAACCTAAGGAAAATAGGTATAGATGAGAGTGAAGATTCCCAACTTAAAGGGCCAATAAATATCTTCAACAAAATTATAGAAGAAAACTTCCCTAACCTAAAGAATAAAATGCCCATAAACATGCAAGAAGCCTATAGAATGCCATATAAACTAGACTAGAAAAGAAATACCTCCTGTTACATAATAATCAAAACACCAAATGCACAAAACAAAGAAAGAATATTAAATGTAGTAAGGGGAAAAGGCCAAGTAAGATATAAAGGCAGACTTATCAGAATTACACCAGACTTCTCACCAGATATAATAAAGGCCAGAAGATACGGGACAGATGTCATACAGACCCTAAAAGAACACAAATGCCAGCCCAGGCTACTATACCCAGCAAAACTCTCAATTACCATAGATGGAGAAACCAAGATATTCCATGACAAAACCAAATTTACACAATATCTTTCCACAAACCCAGCATTACAAAGGATAATAGCAGAAAAGCTCCAATACAAGGAGGGAAATTATACCCTAGAAAGAGCAAGAAAGTAACCCTCTTCCAACAAATCCAAAAGAAGACAGCCATACAAACAATGCTACCACTAATAACAAAAATAACAGGAAGCAACAATCTTCTCTCTTTAATATCTCTTAACATCAATGTACTCAATTCCCCAATAAAAAGACATAGGCTAATGGACTGGATACATAAACAGGACCCAGCATTTTGCTGCATACAGAAAACCTCAGTGACAAAGACAGAAACTACATTAGAGTAAAAGGCTAGAAAACAATTTTTCAAGCAAATGGTCCTAAGAAACAAGCTGGAGTAGCCATTCTAAAACCTCCAGCATGAGAACACAAAGGGAGGGACTCATGGCTCCACCTGTACAGGTAGTTGAGGATGGCCTTGTCAGGCATCAGTAGACGTGGAGGGCCTTGGCACCTGAAAGTTTGGATTCCCTAGTGTTGGGGAATTCAAGAGCAAGGAGACAGGAATGGGAGGATGGTGGGAGCACACCCTCAGAGAAATAGGAGGAGGGGGATGGGATAAGGAGTTTTGGGGGGAATGGGAGAGGATATAACATTGAAAGGTAAATAAATAAAATATCCAATTTAAAAAAAAAAAAAACAGATAATGGGTCTGGCAATTATAGTTGAGCAGTCGAGACTTTTGTGAACAATTTATTATGGGGATTTCATATGATCCTCAAGGACAAGGCATTGTGGAAGAGGCCCATGGAACTCTAAAAAGATTGGTGAGACATACTGTTGCTCAGACAAAGAATGATGCTGACCTGTGAACTTGCTGAGTGCCTGACAAGGGTGACTGGGGAGCTTTATTGGACATATGTTCTTGACCCACCTTTGCTTGACTATATTCCAGATGGGACAAGTTGCCTTGCCTCAAGTTTTTAGACCTTGTGGGATAGAGAATCGAAAAGATAATTTATGTCTCTCATATTCCTCTTAAAGGTGCCCAGCTATTAGGACTCAATCATGTACTGGTCTAGAAATCAATCCAATATGGGAAATAACAGTCTACATTTAGAAGACTGGATCTGGACTTTGTCAGAAACATATTTGGAAGCTAGCTGTAGCTCACTATGATGTTAGGATAACAAGAGATAATGTTGGGACAGGATCTGGATTTCAAGCAAGAGTTAGTGCATGTTTTGAGGCTCTTTTAATTGTCAAGCTAAAATTGTTTTTGTCTCTTCTACAGCATTTATTGTAAGTTGCATTGATGGTATAATTTCTAATTATGTTAGTGTGTTCAAACCTGCCATGCCTGTTACGGGTGTCTATCAACCAATAGCATTGACACAAGGAGTTAAGACAACTATTTTTGTTAACCATCTAGCAAAAAAATGTTACTAATGTATTGAGTATACAAAGGGATTTATATAGGTATCTGCAATAACGAATGATTCTCTATAACCCATTCAAATTATCTGAAGGAGGTTCAGGGTTTGAGAGTTAGGAGCCATCTCAAGTGTCATGACAAATATCATTGGAGTAGTGTTACTGTTGAAATTCACAATGATTGTCATTATAATTAGAAAAAAGTTTAAAGACAACTGTAGGATATTTGGCATAATTCTAACACCTCTCTGGGTGTGTTAACTTTGCATAGTGAGATTATGAATTTAAAGAATGCTGCTCTGTTGACCTTTGATGCTGCAGATAATGCCGATAAAATTATCCATGGCCTGAGCTCAGTATTTACATTTTGGACAAACCTCAGGAATGTCATATATAGCTTGATCAGGTTAGCCCTTCTTGTCCTGGGGATACCTTTATTCCTGCCCATCATGTTAAAGCTTATCTTTAACAATATCAACATGTTGGCAGCCAAAGTACATGGCTTAAACCTGAAAATGGATCCCCAGACAGAGTTATTAAATTAACAGGCTGGCAAGCCAAGGACAGGTAAGATTCTGCACAGAGCCTTACCAACCTAAGACATAAGTGTATTACCTTTGATAATGCATATTCCATGACAGGTAAGGAAGGCATTCTTGTCAGAACTACCTAAGACAGACTCAGTCTTCTTAAGGAAACAAAATAGGGGGAGAGGTGGAGAGCCTTTGGGGCTGCTTGGCAAGAAGCTGACATGAGCCAAGGACAAGGAAAGGGGCTGCTTGGCACGAATATGACATTGGCCAAGGACAAGGAAGTAGGCTTCAAGCAGGAATCTGACATTAGATTAGAACAAAGAAGTAATTTCAGGTAAGAGTCTAAATCATAGGCTACAACAAAGAAGTAATCCCAGGCAGGAATCTAAATATTAGGCCAGAACAAAGAAGTAATTTCGGACAGGAATCTAAATTTTAGGCTAGAACAAGGAAGTAGGCTTCAGGCATGAAAATGACCTTGGGCTAGGATAAGGAAGTAGGCTCAGATACTTTGGTCATCCGGATAAGCCTTTAGAAACAGTGATCACAGGAGTGTTCCTGCAATTGGGTTTAGTGCCTTGCTTTTTCTTTGACTATTTGTGTTTATTGTATTGCTTTTTCCTTGACTATTTGCATCTATTGTATTGCTAGACCTTCAACCTAGAACTGACCTTAATACATGCATGTAATTAAAATGGTATAAAAGCATAAAGGAAGAGGGGATAGAGAAAGTGGAGATATTCATCTAGTTTTGAATCTCTCCATATTATTTGGGTTTTTATAAAAATATGTAAGTCTATTACTTTGAAACTATTTAAATGTAAACAGGATTACTATGAGGCCTCTCCAGAGCATGGCCTGCAGGCTGCACAAGATCCAACACAAAATCATAAATACATACAACATTCTGAGACGTTGTATTCAAGGAACTGTTTCCAGGGGTTGCTTGTTTTGGTAACTCTATAGATGACAACGTCATGCTGTGCAAGATGGAGCATACCTGCAGACGGGCAGTGAGCCACTATGATTTTACTTGTCCTTTTTCTTTTTTTTTAATAGTCTCTAAATATATATATTTAGAGAGATCATATACAGTTTTGTGAAAATAATCATTTGGAAGGAAACAACATACAATACAGTCTGGGAATCACAAAAGAAGCTTCTCAATTCCATCTTCCATCATAGAGGGGTATTTACTTTGTGGTCCCAAACACAGGTTCAAAAGGTATTTGAAGTATTTGGCAAAGGGGTCTCAAAATCAGTAGTAGGTTAGTGCATCATGTTTTTCTTTGTTGGTCTGGTAAGAAGACAAGGTCAAAGGCTTGTTTTCATGAGGGAGAGGTTCGAACACCCTCAAGTGCACATGTTTGTCTTCACCAACATGAACCTTAATGAAGAAGTTGGTACTGGTCACTACCTGTCTCTTGAAGGACACAGCTTTAAAGACATGGAACTTCTGAGTTTCCGTCTCTTCAAGCTGGGACTTCACCTTGGTGATTTCCTGCGTCTAGGCCGTGGCTGGCATTGTGGCGGATGGCCTGCCACACATCATCTTGGCAGAAGTAGTCAGGGTAGCACAGAGAAACTAGGGACAGAGAACTCATCAGAGAACTTGTCTTTTTTCTTTATATATAAAACCAAATGTGCTTTTTTCCATAGTAATTTATTTTTTTATTCGCCTTACATCCCATCACAGCCCCCTCCCTCGTCTCCTCCATTACACTCTTACAAATCCCTTCCTCCATTATCCCCAAGAAAAGAGATGCCTCCTTGGGTACAACCCCACCCTGAGACATTATTCCCAGCAAGACTAGGTACATCCTCTCCCACTGAGGCTCAACCAGGCGGTCCAGGTAGGGGAAGGGAATCCAATGGCAGGAAGAGACACCAAAACAGTCCCTGCACCACTTGTTAGGGGTCTCACATGAAGACCAAGTTGCACTTATACCATAAATATATAGGAGACGGCATGCTTTTTCCCCAGTGTTGTTTTATTGAGTTTCAGCAAGAAGGCACAATGATATTTTCTAAAAAAAAAAAAAACTCAGCTGGTCAGTGGTGTCTCAGCATGCAGGAAGAAGAATGAATCTCTGAGTTCAAGGCCAGCCTGGTCTACAGAGCAAGTTCCAGAACAGCCAGGACTATACAGAGAAACCCTGTCTGGGGTAGTGTGTAAGGGGGAAGGTTTGCTCGCTCTTTCTTTTCTTTTCTTTTCTTTCTTTCTTTCTTTCTTTCTTTCTTTCTTTCTTTCTCTCTTCCTCATTTTTCTTAGTGCTCTGAAAATCACCTTTGAAAAAGCTCTGTGAATTTTTTTTTATTATTCCCAGGATTCATCATGTTTGAAAGATTCTTCTTGGGGTGCTTTACCAAAAGAGTCTGAGTAGAATACAGCATCCATGACCCCCTGAGGGCCTGAGACATTCAGAGGATCTTTCTTTTAACAAGATATTTTTCTCCCGGTTACCCCAGGAAAGCTTCGCTACTCAAATGATCAAGTTAGCTTGAGAGGCCCTGTAGAGAAGCCTCATCACCTCTGCAGACAGACTCAAAAGATAGAGCTCGAAAGCTCGTGCTTGAGAGACAAAGGACAAAATGTCTGCATTTGTTTGTCTGATTTATTTTTTGTTTTTAATGTTAAGGAAAAGAACAAGTGATATTAATTGTCTAGTTATGATAGCTGATGTTACATACAGATGTTCTCTGTGCATGAACATAATTGACTTTGGGACAAAAGCATCATTTTGGTTTGAGGAGTTTGTTCTGAGCTCAGGGTGTTCTCAAACTTGTAATCCTTCTACCTCGAACTGTTGGATGCTGAGATGACAGGGACACACCAATCTCATGTCTCAATGACTTTTTTAAAAGTAGAGCTGGCAAGAAGATAAAGCCGGTGAATGCACTGTCTCCCAAGCCCTGACAACCAGAATCTCAACCCTGGAAGCTTCATAGCAGAAAGAACTGACTCTTGTTGTTGTCCTATCACACACACACACACACACACACACACACACACACACACACCAAATAAATAAATGTTAAAGTTTTCTTATTTAAAAATGAAAAAAAAAATGAGTAAAGCCTAATTTACTTTAGTTAGCAGAATGCAAAAGCCCAGGCTGCATTATGTCTCGTAAAGTATAATTTTAACTGAACTCACCCCCTACCACATCCCTCGGAGTAAAACTGCAGGGTGTACTTAGAGTTAAGTAGTAGTCATTGGAAAATAATTTTCTGGCAAAGGTACAAACTATGTGTTGTTCCCATAGAATTAAACAAAAATAGATCTGGTTCAAAATAACAATAAAATCCCCCAGGGTCTGACTAATAGAAGATGGCTGGCACAGCTTGAATTCCATTGGAAAGACCACAGTTTTAAAGCCCAGTCACAGAATAGAGCCATTTATCATCCTTTGAACTATGGCAGCCATCTTGGAAATATCCTGGTGCCTGTGACTTCAGATAGGAACCCAAACTCTGTAGCCAACAAGTTCAAACAAAAACCAAAAGTGCTATCTTTTGTATTTTGGTACTTTAAAACATTGAAAGTGGCCTGGCCCGATACCAGTTGGGCATCACACATGATCACACATGAATTATCTTTAAAATAGACCCTGTGTACTAACATCTTTAGAACATTAATTGAAAAGTGTTTCTTGCTATTAGATCCTAAAATAAGAATATAATCAGAATATATTGCCCTTAAACTTCCTCACATAAGGATGAAAACAAACATGTTGTGAGATTTTTTTAATTGCCTTTGTGTACTATAAACACAGCATATTCCAAAATGACTTCCAGGCATCTATATATATTGTTTTCACTAACAATATATATAGATTTGAAGTAGTTGATTTGAAGGCCATAGATAAATGGTTATGTGATCTTTATATCTTCATAAGATATATATATATATATATATATATATTAGATTTTATAACTAAATTAACACAGAGTGTGTGTCATAGGAAATGTAGCCATTTAAAACATATTTACAAAAACAAAACAAGCAAAAAAAAAACCCAACAAAAACAAAAGAAACCTCCCAAAAATGGACATATACAACCTAACAGAAGACTTCTCATAAAAGCACATAAAGTACATGATTTCAGAAAGGAGGTCATGAAAAGCAAAGCCTTCGTGAGATCTGCAAGTGTATGTGAGCTGTTTTGCCCTTGAGAATGGTTGGATAGATGTCCAGAGTATTCCCAGTGAAGAGGGAAAGGCCCAGCTGGCTGGGATCACTAGGTCAGGTCAGCATGTACACGCCCCAGGAGACTAGGGAGTGGGTCTCCACGTGGACATCACACCTGCTGTGCACAGGGCTCCCATCTTCCTGCCCCATAGCAGGCTTTTGAATGGCCATGAAAAACTGCCACATGGTGATATTTTACTTGGAAAACATCCAATTTCCATATTCACTCTGGAACTGTTATTATATTTAATATGACTATGTTTTCAAAGACAATTATTCTGAACAAAGCTTTTTTTTCTGATTTTAGTATATGAAAAATTTGTAAAAGCAATAAAAATCACATAGATGTCTCAGACGCATAGCCAGTAATGGAAAGGTGTTGTCTCTTGAAATGTCACAGTTGCACCAACTACTGTTGTTTTCAGGATGGCACTGAACATGGCACAGCAGAAAGAGCATAGATTCTGATATAGACAGATGAAACTTGAAATCTTGGGTATACTTTTTTCTATGTGCATTAACATAACTAAGCCATGTTATGTCTTAGGATAATAGTTTGTTCTTAGATTTGTGTCTGTGTATCTGTGTATGTGTGTGGGGGGGTGGGGAGTGGGTGGTCTTAGAATCCTATAACAAATACCATAGACCAGTTAGTTTAAATAAAAAATGTTTATTTCTCTTAATTCTAAAGGCTTGAAAGTCCAGGTTCAAGGTGCAGGGAGACAAAGTCTGGGTCTCCAAATCTGCCGGCTTGTTTTGTGTTCCCAGAATGGAGACAGGTCAGCGCTCATGTCTCCACTAACCACTCTAGAAGGCTCCATCCTCACAACTACCCTTCCAAAAACATACCCAATATCAACATACTGAGAAGAGAGGATTCAATATATAAATTTGAGGCCCTGGCATGGAGTGGACCAAAGGACACTTTTTAAAAATTACCTATACTTTAAGGGCATGGACTTTAAAGATCTCGCCCGTTCCTGACTCTACTGCAGTCAGTCCAATCACCTCCTCTGATCCCCACACTTAGAGTTTGTACCCTTCTTGCCAGTTCAGCTCTCTAAATCCATCCCAACATATAGCATTTTGGTCTTCAGGACACAGGACATGTGGCCTTTAATCCTGGACTCAAGAGGCAGAGGCAGACAGATCTCTGTGAGTTCCAGGATAGCAGATCCACACAGTGAGACCTTGCTTCAAAAACCAAACAAGTCCATATCCCCTGTTCACTCAAGCTTCTCTCCCGTCCACCCCCACCCCCCAACCTCCCTCCAGGTTGGAAGGGCCTTGAGAGCAGAGGTCTGTTGTTGAGTATCATCTTCGAATGTCCTCTAGCATGGCATTCTCAGCTGGAGAGACTTTCTATGTGCTGAGCTTAGATGGATATGTCAAAGTGTAATCAAGCTTTCTTGAACTTTTTCCCATCTGAAATCACTAAAAATGTGCAGTATTTCAAAGAGCCTAAATTCGCCTCCAAAAGGACTTGTGAAATGTATTTCAACACACATAACCAACACTAAGAACATGCTGGCAATGTCAATCCTCAGAGCAACTCTTTATTGTGGCATATTGAGTTTTAATCAGGAAATAGGTTAGCACCTCTACGTACAGGTTCTAGTTTGAGATTTCCTTGAAATATGTGATATAGGCTCGTTATACAAATGACCACCAGTAAATCATTTCCAGGATGTGTTACTCTATCAACAGTGATGCTGTCATGGAACCTTTGTCTCCTGCAATTTTCTCCCATTTAAACCAGGACGTTTCCATCTCGCAGTGAGGCACTGCTGTATTTGGGACCTAATCGAGTACCTGGATAAACAGAGGCTCTCTTATTATTGTTACTGTCAATATAGTTTCCTTCCCTAGTTATAACTGATTATATCCTTTTTTCCATTTCAAAACATTTTTGCTCAAATGCTTCTGATGGCACTTGTCATGAGCAATATTCCTTCAGAAATAATGCGCCTTTTTAATTTTTCAACCTAATATACACAGCCCGTCATCTCCACAGTAGGATGATGTTGTTAGAGGGATCAAGTGTCTCTAACTGGAGATTTTTCAGGGGGATAAGGGATTACAGGAGTGAGTGCTTCCTCTGTTAGTTCATGTAAAGTTAAGACAAGAACATCTACAGTATGTAAGAAGCGATGCTACTCCAGCAAGAGCTGTGCATTTGGAAACACACAGAGTAAAAGCAGTTTTCACTTAATGTGCTTTGTTGTTTCTGCTGCAACTTACATAATAAAAATTCTGTTTTGCTTCTTTATAATATCCTTCTAAGAAAAGACAGAGACCCTCCTTAGAAACCAGCCCTCCCGCAGATACAGTGCCCCACTCCCATCCAGGATAAACATCTGCTAGGAATCTCCATTCTATGTCCTGGCAAGTCATATTAGACCTCCACCTTTGCTACAGAGTCAGACTGGACATTAGGTAATTTCTCCTCCTCTTAGCCATTTATTGTGACACACAGAACAGACATCCAAGTATGACTTCCAAAGGGATTGTAAAGGAGGCATCTACCAGCTTATTGGGAACACACCAGGATCAGCTTTCCTCAGAGGCAGGGCCAGCTGGGGAAATCATTCCCCAAATCCCTCCCCACCAAGCTCACTGATGTTTACCATCCTAGACTACAGTTTGTTCCTTAATATCCCCATGAAGAAGAAAAAAAAAAAGAGGAGGAAGAGGAAGAGGAGGAAGAAGAGAAGAAGAAGAAGAAGAAGAAGAAGAAGAAGAAGAAGAAGAAGAAGAAGAAGAAGAAGAAGAAGAAGAAGAAGAAGAAGAAGAAGGCCAAACAGTGCAGTGGTGGCACACACCTTTGATCTCAGCACTTGGGAGGCAGAGGCAGGTAAATCTCTGAGTTTGAGGCCAGCCTGGTCTACAGAGCTAGTTCCAGGACAGCCAGGGCTACAGTGAGTAACCTTGTCTCATAACACCAAAACCATCAAACTAAACATCAAAAAACAGAACAGCAAAGAGCCCCCCAAACCAGCCCTTTAAAAGAACTAGTGTGCCCGTGGATGTAGAAATGGAACATCATTTTCTGCAAGTCACCATAAATGACTTGGCTTTCTCTCAGAGTTCCACTGTCATGAGTCATTTCCTAGGGGGTTAGAGAGCCACTGAGATCTGTCAAATGTTCACTGTGGCCACTCTGTCTAAAATAAGAGCAAAAACTTTCTTTTTTCTGAAACACTGGAGAACAGAACCAAGTCATCTTCCGTGACAACACTCAACTGTTCTTAAGACAGGCTAAGTCCTTCCTGGCTGCCGTCTTCCTCTCCTGTTTGTCCATCAAGAGCATTGAGGCCAGAGCTCAGGCTTCTGTCTGCCTGGCTTTATCAGAGCAATCGTTGCAGCATTTATAATACCAGGAGCTTTGATAGCATCCCTCTGTCTCTGTCCCTCTTTCCCTAATTCTAAATTCAGACACAATCTCCCCTTTCCTTTCAGAGGTGCCTGAGGGAATATGACAAGCTAGGCAGTTATTTTACTACAAAGCCAGTTCAATCTATTTTGAGCACCTGGAAAGAAGCATGGTGATAATCCATGGTGTTCAAAATACCCACAAAGATGTATGAGAAAGGACATAAAAATAAAGAGATAGGTACTCCTTAGAAGACCACTGGCCTTCTCACTTCATCAGGAGTGCAAACGTAGTAAGGCATCTTCTGTCTGAAGAGCAGCCGATGTGAGATGTTCTGGACTATAATCCTTAGCAGAAATATTTTTGTCACTATCCCAATATTGTATACAAGTAAAGTTGGCATGGTCCTCAGGAGGTCTGTGTAGGAGGTGGTTCTTGATCGGTCAATAAAGATGCCAAAAGCCAACTGCTAGATGGAAGGAAAGAACAGACTTCTGGGTCCCCGAAGGCAAGCTAAGAGTCACAGGAAGAGAAAAAGAGCTTTTCACCACGCTTCGGAGGGAGAAAAGGTGACTAGCCATGTGAGATCTCGGGAGGAGCCGTCACAGGCCACTTCCCCAGGAGGGGGGTTGGAAACATAACTAAGCTGAGGGCAGATTTAGGGTGCTGAACAAAGAGTATTGGGAAGGGCACACTAGACCCTGGAGATTAGGAGCACCCAGCAATTGAGCCAATAAGACAGGTTGAAATCTAGCTCTGTGTGTGTCTGTGTTTTTCATCCGAGGATCCAATATTCTCTGGGCTGGGGCTGGTAGTGCATTCCACCCAGAGCTTAAAGCCGGGCAGTAGGAACTACATGTTATAGGTATGGAACCCAATTTTAGTTCTCAGTTTAATCCAGAATTGGCTCATAGTCTCCATGAGAACCACAGGAGAATGTGAAAGGTATGTTATTTCTCAGCCCTAGCATGCCAAGGGAAACAAGTTATATACATGCAGCCTGGGCTCCTCAATGTTCTTTCAAGTTGTGCCACCTTTAACTCCTGCTGTCCCCCTGTCCCTTGCCGATTATACAGCTCTCTAGAAACGAAGTCATTATAATGGATAACCTTGCTATCTCTGGAGACTCTGTGGTATAGAGCTATTTTCTTGTTCAACCTGCAGAACTCTAATAGACCCAGGGGAAACATAGCCCCATTCCTGGAGCTAAGAAAACCAGAAGAACATTGCCTAAAATGTTTATATGCCCCATGCTGATAAAGTCAAGACAGGAAGCAAGATCTAATCCATAAAAGATGATTGCCTTATTTCTTTATGACCACTGTGTGTGTGTGTGTGTGTGTGTGTGTGTGTGTGTGTGTATGTGTGTGTGTGTTCCCATGTCACTGCTATAATTGTGAGGTATGGATAAATGTTACTAAGCTCATGGGAAAAAATAACTTGAATCTAATACAATTCAGCAATTATTAGCTTGTCATAATTAGAATCAGTTGTCTTTTCCAAAATTAGAAGACCTTTTAAAATGGAGCAATGGAAGCCTAATTTAACTCAAAAATGCTGAGGTTTCACTCAAGAGCCAATTTCTAAGTTCAACAACTATTTTAGTGACGAGATCCTGCTTGTGTTAAATTGAAAAGAAATTGATAAGTCATTATTTACATATTGCATACACCCATCAAAGCTTTTGATATATTCTCATAAGGCATTCTTTCATAATTTTCATTACCTACTTTTGCATGTCAAAGTATAAGGGACTTGAAAAATAAAGCCATCAATAATGAAGCTAAAGTCAACTTTGTGTGGCAGAGCCAGTCACCTTGTTATGCGGGAGATAAAAATGTTCAGTAGCACACTGAGGGAGGAGGAGCATCAGCAACCATCTTTCTAGCCAAAGTCCTGATCTGCCTGGACATCACCATGTGATGATCTAGGAAGACTAATCACAGGATCCTGTGAAGCATGCACTCTCCCTTGACCTCCTAGAAGCAAACAAAAGATTATCTTCGGGTTTTATGTGGCAATGTTTAAATGAAATTCCTCAATTAAGAAGGGTTGGGTACTTAAAAAAAAAATAACAATTCCTATTTGCTTAAAGTGTTTCCAGTGCATTTTCATATCCATTCTTGTTTTCTCCTCTTGGCCCAGGGATCATTATGTTCAGTAACAAATGAATCCCTGGAACCTAGGCTGAAAATCCCCGTAACACCGTGAGATGCCACATTGAGGTACAACTCAGAACTTGATGATCAGAGAAAGACAGTCTTGTCCTCTGGGGTCCTCTGGGGCTGAGAACAGGGCTGCTTCCAATGGGAAACTCTTACAGGAGCCAACAGACGTATGAGCTTCTGGGTGGAGATGGGGACAGAATTTCAGGGCCAGCCACTGCAGCCAATGTTTGTAATTCCAGCACATAAAGAGGCTGAGGCAGAGTCATCACTGGAAGTCTGAGACCAATCAGGACTACATAGTGAATTCCAGGCCATGTTATGCTGATTTGAGACACTGTTTCAAAGAACATAACAAGACAAGATTTGTTGTGACCACAAGTGTCTTCCTGTCCCTAAATCCCTTCATGGATGGAGTCCCTGTCTTAGATTTAGCAGAAGGCGCATTGTTGTGACATAATCCTAAATAGATGAAGACCCATGATGATGCTCTGGCCATCACCTTGCATGGCTTTAGGGATCTAACTGGGGTGACAGGGAAAAAGGGAACAGCAGACATGTATATGGAAACGCTGGGTTCAGGTGGGCTTTGCAGGAAGCCCAGAAATTCAACACATGGTATACATCTGAATATTTTATACATCTGAAAGAAGAGACAGTTATTAGATACAGCTGAACAAGGGAACAGGTTTAGCTAATCAGTAGAGGTCTCTGTAGGGGAGCTATCTAAGGCTATGGACATCCTGGAGGAGAAGGCTGCAATGAAAATTTTCTGTACACACTATCAACGGCCAAGATCAGCGAAGGCTTTGCCACCCCCATGGGTCTGAGGCATTGGGATCCTTGACATGTTGTGCCCATCTCAAACAATACACAGTCATTTAGGGCTTCCCTTATTCACTACAGGATACATCATCAAACCATGGTAGAATAGATTACACGACAATCCTTGGGTCTCATGTTATCTCAGACACTGGATGGAGAGTCCACTGTGAGGCCTACTACAGCAAACTTAATACTCTTGCTTTTAAATGTCCCATGACGGTCAGTTCCACTTCATTAAGTGAAAACAAGACACAGTCAACATTCTGTAACAACAAAGCACGAGAGCTTCCATTTCACAGACCAAAGGATGACAAGTCACCTGACTAGGGAGTGGACTTTAGAAGGACAGAGCCCTGTTTTGAAACTGAGCCAGAATTCAAAATGGAGTTTGGCCAAAAATCACAGAAAGGAAAATTTTGTTTCATTTAGAAAATTGCTAGTTTTGAGTCTCAGTGTTTAAGTATGAAATTTAAGTATCTATTGAAGGTAGCTATTGAAAGAACAATGTTCTTTAATAACTGTACGTTGGTTCAGACAGCATCTTATCTCCCCAAATGGCCTAAAGGAAGTGTTTTCCAATTTTCCATACAAATATAAATGGCTGTCTGTTACTGAAGCATTTTCATGTCATGTTGAAATAGCATTGTCCTCATTTCTTGTTGAAGTGAATTGATGCTGAGCAAGAAGAGTAAGGTTTAAGGCTGCAGTTCTCGATTGCAGACAGAGGATGCCTAGGTATTCCCCTCCCCAGACTGCTCAGGACAGCTGCCAGAGCCTCCCTTCTACCACACAGCTGTGTGAAGCTGATCTTCCTTGGGGGGAGGGGGGAGTCCACCACTGCTGTATATAGCCACATTGTCTGTGTGTGAATCCTAATGCTTGTCTCTTAGATATCAAAGGGCATTGCTAAAATGTAGAACAATGTCATTCTTCTCAGTAAACTTGCTTTTACTTTCACATGTACCTATCTTTTATAAATTTGGTGTTTTTGTTAACACGTAGCAGGGTGTCATATTATAATCTTAAAATGGTATGCTAAAATGTTAGCTTTCCTCTATTTTCAGTCTGATGCATTAAATAGCAACAGATACAACTCAAACAGGCTCTTTGCCATCCACAGAATTTTTAAAGGGACTTTGATATCAAAAATTGTGAGGTGAGCTGGGCTAAAAAAAATAAATCTTAATTAAAAAAGAAAGAATGTGCCAGGCCGTGGTGACACAGGTCTTTAATCCTAGCACTTGGGAGGCAGAGGCAGGTGGATTTCTGAGTTTGAGGCCAGCCTGGTCTAGAGAGTGAGTTCCAGGACAGCCAGGACTACACAGAGAAACCCTGTCTCAAAAAAAGAAAAGAAAAGAAAAAAGAAAAGAAGGTAGCATCACAATAGAAACGGATTGGGTATTAAAATGAACAGATCAGTGTCTCAGTTAAAGGAAGAATCAGAAAGAAAAATGTATTGTTAACAAATGCGGGAAGGGAGGATGACATTTTAGGCAAAAGACTCACCTATGAGACCAGAGAATATAGAAAAATAAAATTCAAACCAGTGCCTTTCCTTTTGAGAGTATTGCAGGAATGTGTTGAGGAGGAATTTGGATGTGTTATCTGTTTGCTGACAGAGTGAACTTTGTAAGGAAGAGATTGCCACAGTAGAAGTTATATGGATGGGCAAACATATTTGTAAGTTGGCAAAGTGTCAGCTAAATTAATATAAGACCTTAAGTCGACACATGAATTGATTGTAATTAGCAGCTCAGGGCACAACCTAAATGTTGAGTAATGGTGAGTTGGTTACACAAATTATGTCCTTCCACTGACTGTGCCGTTACTTCCTGTAATACATAATGGCTTGTGAAAAGGGTTGCAAATTAGAAGGTAATCATAGAATATTTGGCAGTCTAGAAAAAAGATGGGAAGGGTTGATATCAAAATGCTAATATTGTCTATCTGTAAGTGATGGTGTGATTATTAGATTTTGTCCTTTTGTAGATTCACACAATCCACAAGTAACAATAATGATAATAACATTACAACAGACTTGATTTGTAGAACTGAAAGTCCTGTTTTCTTGAGAAAAATGGTTAATGGTTCAGAGTTGGAACCTTTTCCACCCCTATCAGCCACTCCCAGGGACTCCTCTGTGGTTTCAGTAGGAAGCCAGTTTCTTCCTCTTTATTCAAACTGTAGCTGCATTCATGTTGTTTGTAGATTCAAGAGCTCCAAGATGTGCTAATTGGTTTTATTCTCCAAACCGAGAACCAGATAGTTTACAGCAGCATGATGAAGCCTCCCCAGATGATGAATGCAAATGAATGAGGAAGTATATCCTCCAGGTTTCCTGTAGAATCTTGTGGCAGAAGACTCTACAGGTGCTTACTGTAAATCATGTATTGCCCCCATGGCATACTAGACACCTGGCAAGACTGTTGCCATGGGAACACCAATGTCCATACACAGTTTAGCACTGGTCTCAGAAGCTGGATTATCGTTATGTTACAGATGTGGGGATGTAGGCATTGGGAAGCTAAGCAGCTGGCTCAGATCTGTTGATGAATCCAATGATGGGATGCGTCAGCCGAAGCCCAGTCCAGGCCACTTCACTGTTAGCTGAGGTTCGAACAGTTGGCAGATGTTTTCAGTATGAGTGTGGCTGGGCAGGGATTCATTACTAGGGAGACATCAGGACACCAGATACAAGTTCAAAGTGGGCACTGGTGATATTGCTACCTGGAACAGCTCTATGGGAACGAAAGAGGACTTAGCTCCACAGCTGAAAATTAATCTTAGGAGTGGAAGTCACCACTGAAAAGATTCCCCTTGCCAGGGACTCTCAGTGAGCAATCAGAAGTCTGAGCCAGCTAGAAGAAAAAGAAGCAAAAGACTATACTACCCAGGGAGAAGGGCTGGGAAATATTTAGCCCTCTTAGGAGTCTACTAACAAGTAGACACCATGAGGAACACACAGTAGGACTGCTTTAGTCTAACAAATATGACCCCATAAAGAACACACAGTAGAATGCAGGTGGGAAAGTTAAGGGATTTTGAAGTAGTAACTGACAAAGATGGTAACAACCAGGTTGCTTCTTTTCTTTAGGGGTCATTGTCACATGTCCCTTTCTGATGCCTACTGAGGTTTAAGGAAAAAAAGAGAAAATGCAAAAAGATCTGACTGAAGAAAAGAAGCATTTTTTTTTTTTTTTTTTTTGTAGAGGTTGCAGGCTAGGAAAACAAAGTAACAAGTAGTCAAAGGCTTTAAAAAGCAGAATTATTATTCCATGAAATTAATATAAACAGTATACCTGCCCAGTCTTGCTCATGTTGTAGAAAATAATACTCAATTTTTGCTTAAGGCAGGTAGCAAAGGATTAATAAGAGTAAAGACTCTAACAGCCAGAGGATTCAACTGTTTGTTCAGGCCCTGAAGAATAAAGCAGCTCTCTGGACCAGAAGTCTACACATGTTCTGCAAATGGGAAACATTCCAGGTTTCTATAAGTGTGTGGTTTTATTTCTGGGTCAATTCTCTCCATTGATCTTTCTGCCTGTCTCTATACCAATACCATACAGTTTTTGCAAACTACAAAAGACCTCTTCCAAAATGTAAAGTCACCCATAGCTTAGCTACTCAGAAACATAACTCAACATGTGCTGCTCTAAACTGTTACACCAAGGCTAAGTGCCACAGTGGGCAGCAGGGCTGGAAGGAAGAATGGAGTCATCAATTTGCTGGTCCTCTCCCAAACTTGGGGCATCTTGTTCACACTGGATGTACAGCCCCTGGAACAGTACCTGGTGCATACACTTGACTCCATTAATGACCACTGTATTCAGATGGCTGGTGAAATGGTACAGTCTGTCTCTACCTCTCCCCTACATCCTTATAAGCTGAACCTACACAATGATTTGCATTGACTCTTCTCTGTATCCTAGAATTCATAGTAACTGATTTTTACTCTCTTCTGCCCAATCAATAATGAAATGACTAAGTACCATGATTTTTAAAATAAGGATGACTACACACACACACACACACACACGAGTACTTGGAGCTGGGTATTCAGCTCAGGCCTGGCATGGCTGGGAACCTGGGTTTTATCCCCAACACTGAAAAAAAAAAGTATTTGTTTATATACACACATGCATACGTAGCTGTCCTGGAAGAGAGCTAATGTGGAGTATAGGCCTCTTTTATGTGAAAGCATCATGGTTAATGTCATCAGGTATTTCCTGAAAAAGGAGAAGGAAACATCCCAAGTTAACTTGTGCTAGTGTCTCTAATAACTCATTTATCAGAACCCACACACGACACTGGAAGGAAGATCATTAACATTTTTTGTTGTTGTTTTTTTTGTTTTGTTTTGTTTTTCAAGACAGGGTTTCTCTGTGTAGCGCTGGCTGTCCTAGAACTCACTCTGTAGTCCAGGTTGGCCTCGAACTCAGAAATCCGCCTGCCTCTGCCTCCCAAGTGCTGGGATTAAAGGTGTGCTCCACCACCACCCGGCGACCATTAACATTTTACCTGTATAAAATAAAACTGTGGGAAAATTGACTAACCTGCTCAAATTTCCATATAAATAAGTTTCAAATCAAGTCTCTCTGTGTCTTAACTTGGGCTCTTTAGGAGAAAACTGTGTCTGCTAGAAGTTGAATTTCTGGCTCTGCTACCAAGTTTCCCTCTGCCCTTTGTGATGATCATATCCAGTAAAAATATAAGTAGCTTTCTCCCCTGGGGCCAGAAGACTTCCTAAGTATTGTAAGCTTGGTCACAACTGTAAGGAATATCTGACCGCAGTTGAGAATAGACTACTCCAGACCACGCGGTTCTAAGTGGGAAAAGGTTTATTCAGGGGAAAGGGCAAAGGTGGGGAGAGAAGAGAAGTAGAGGCCGGCCATGACCACGTGGAGAGAGAGGAAGGTGGGGGAGGGGACAGAGAGGCAAGAGGGTAAGAGAGGAAGAGAGCAAGAGAAGAAGAGAGGGAGTAAGAGAGAGAGGAGGGGGCAAGCAGCCCCTTTTATAGTGGATCAGGCTACCTGGCGGTTGCCAGGTAACTGTGGGGAGGAGCATACCTGGCTGTTGCCAGGTAACTGTGGGGAGGAGCATACCTGGCTATTGCCAGGTAACTGGGGATGTGGAGTTTAGACGAAATACTAACATTCCACCGTTTTGGTTTAATTAAAAAGAAAAAATTAGAAAGAGGTGACTGTGAAGTAGGAATAGGGACGTCGTGATATCTGGCTACTTCCTGCTGGCATTGGGGGGCGACGTATCTCTAGGGGAAACACAGAAGAATGGGTATGGGGGTGTTTGTCCGGTTGTAGGAGAATTGGCTGTTTCCTGCTTTCCAGGGTCCATGGAGCCATCTGAGGACAAGTCAGAAGGAGCAGGTCCAGTAGAAGCAGCTGTGTATGTGTCAGGAGATGGAGCATCTAGAGGTTGCTTCTCTGGAGTTGTTCTGGATGTGCCTGGACTTGACAAGATGTAGGGAATAAGATTAAGTACATTTGGGGAAAGAAATTTTTTCTAAGATGTACATTTGAAACCCAGAGGGATCCCACCCATTGGAATAGGTAAGTGGGAAGTTTAGGCAGATATACTTATCCAGATGGCATCTATTTGGTCCGTGAAAGGTAAATCTGAGTGGGTTTCCTGTAGCTTGTAAGTTTACAAAAGAGATAACAGCATGAGTTAACAACATGAGCAGTCTTTAAGATGAACCTTTGTTGGATCGTATAGTGGCATGTTTTATTAGAGGTAGGCGAGTTTATAGGAACTCAGATATTAGGACAGTGGCGTAGCAAGAAGAGGAAATAAGAAGCATTTAATTGATGGCAACTGAGTTTAAGTAATGAGGTAACAGATAATATCTGTGAAAGCTTAGCTGTCAATGTAGTCAGAAGTCTGAAAGAGTAAACAATAATCTATCAGTTATATATTATTTTTAAAAATGACAGAGTCCACTAGTCAACAGTTCCCATGGTCTCCTTGTTGGTCTCCATGGTCCTTGGAACTACTTGTTGTTCAATAAATAGTTACTGAATTTGACATTTGTTGAACACATGAACTGACCGACACTCTCGAGAAAGGATAAGAAAGTGTGTGTGAAGCACCATTAAATGACTTAGGAGTGTAAATATAGGCAAGAAAGGACAGAGATTCAGAGACTAGAAGAATCCCAGTCTCTGGATGAACGTTAAGTGTTTTGTCAGTGAGGTCCACAGAATTGTTGGGTTCCCTTTTGTTAGGATCAAAAGTTTCATTTGAAATTCCATACACAAACAAACACAAAACTATTCTTAGAATAGTTCTCACGGAAGCCCTCAGGCCAGCTTAGGGCTGGGCTTGAAAATTCTTGCTCTTTTATCTTCCTCCTGCACAAACACACAAGCCAACACTCAGTCTGCATTTCGGAGAGGAAGGCATGCTTCTCTTGTGTTCACTGTTGCCCTGCTAATCATGGTCGAAGTCTGCCATTGTCCAGATAGCCTTCTGGACTTCAAACAATATGGAGGACTCCCTTCACTAGCAGGGTCTCTCCTTCTCTGGCCTTGTCTGGGGAGCTTGAAACCCTACCCCTACAGACACACACCTCGATTTTTAGAATGTCATGTAGCCTTAGTTAGATTACAGGTTCAGCTTCCTTTCTCTGGATAAGGACCCTTTGAGCTGGCACCTGAGATTCCTGAAATGCTTCCCCATTCTAATGAAGCATGTTGGTACTGTAAGCCTTCAGCCAATGGCCTTTGCCCACCCTGGATATTCTGACTCCCATCCTCCAAATTATATAAACCTTTAATTATCCCAAGTAAAGTTAATCTGCCTTCCTATAGCTGGTCCTGGTGTCATCATTTTACTGACCCGACTTCTGAACTACCCCCGCCCCCCCGCACCCCTCCAGCATCTCCTTCATCCACTGTTGTCTCTGTTTCCTTTGCCCTCATGGACCAGTGTTGGCCTACAACCCCCTTAGGCAGGGAGAATCACAATTCTGTTCTGTAGACTATTTACCAGCTGAAGATTATCCTGGGCAGAGGACTTCAAGCATGGCTTGAGCCAGGCATTAATTTGCACAGTCAGGAGTCTGCATCTCTATTGTTTTCGGCACAAGGTTCTCTGAGAAGGCCCTCTGTTCTCAAGCAGGCCCTCTTCAGTGTGGTGGAACCACCACAAGCATCTTTAGTTTGATTCACCATGGGTACCTGCAATTTCAGGGGAAAAAAAAAACGTGCCTGGTGGCACAAGATTTTCAAGGCCTTGGATTGCCAATGGCCAAGTATGACCTTGTGGCAATGACGGGAGTAATTTGAAGTTATAAGACCTGTTCTGCTTCATTTGTGCACCATTAAAGCAGTGCCACTCTCCCGAGATGTCCAAAGATAAAAGCCCATCAAGTTTAAAATCCTGAAAATTACAGTCACAAAGGACCAAAATCCAAGTACTAAAATTCACTCTTCCCAGTGTCAGGCATAGGAGGGTGAGGAAGTCCTTGGTCCAGTGAGGGCTGGATGATCCAGTGTGGGAGAAATCGTGGGTGGGGAGGTGTGAGTGGGAGGGTGGGGGCATATCCTTATAGAAGCAGGAGGAGGGGGATGGAATAGAGGGTTCCTGGGGGGAGGGGATTGCATCTGAAATGTAAATAAAATAACCAATAAAAAAAAAGAAATGAAAAAAATTCACCCCTCCCACTCTCCACCCCACCCTCCCCCACAAGCACAATACCCCTAAAAGTGACACAGGAGGGCTACAAGACCAAATTCTGGGACTATGCTCAGCCATACCATGCAGAATTAATGGAGGCCTCTGTTCTAACCACTCACTATTTGTCTATGCTAGCATTCCTTCCAGCTTGATGACACTGAAGATTTTAATGAATTAAAGCTGCTTTTGTCTAAAGAATCCAGCACAGTTCCTGGCCAGTTCAAAGGTAAGTAGGTACAAGGAAGCATCAGAGAGCACACAGCCATTCTGTTGTTCAGTCATCAGAATGGATCCTACAAACCTGTGGTCTGTGTCTACACATTTCATTATCTGACCTACTTCCGTATGAATAAGCTTGTGTGTGCATAGTGTTATGTCAATGCAACTGTCTTTAGTACACCTGAATGCATCTACTTGACAACTACAGGGGTTGGCCAAACTCTACCTCCTACGTGTTGGAATTAAAGGTATGCACCACTACACTCAGCAAGATTTATTTTATGTGTCTCTATGTGGGATGGTTTAGTTACTCTTCTATTGCTGTGACGAAACACATAAAAGCGTTTAATTTGGCTTATGGTTTCAGAGGGTTAGAGTCCACGACGCAAAAGAACACCTGAGTGCTCACATCGTGTTCCACACTATGAGGCAGAGAGAAAGAGAGAGAAGTCAGGTAACTGCTCAAGTATTTTGAAACTTCAGGACCTGACTCCCTTTGACATACTTCCTCCACTTCTTTCAATAAGGACATGCCCCTAAATCTTTCCCAAACAGCTAGAGAACTGGTGACCAAGTGGTGAACTACATGTGTGATGTGGTGATTTGTTAATCTGCTCTGAGCTCCCCGCCCGTGGCTTGTGTGCTTCTCACTGCTGCCCAATGCTCTGGATTGATGAATGAAACACACACACACACACACACACACACACACACACACACACACACACTGAGAGAGAGACGAGAGAGAGAGAGAGAGAGAGAGAGAGAGAGAGAGAGAGAATAAAGGGGAAGAGACGTGAAGAATGGAGACAAGACAGAAAGTCTGATCAAGTCTCATTTATTGAAGGAAATTTATACGCTTTTGCCACGTGCCTTGTAGGCGCGTGGATACCACGTGCCTTGCAGGTGTTGATATGACGTAAGCCTTACAGGCGTCTATAGCGTGGACAGCACGTGCACCGCAATGCCTTGCAGGCTTGGATAGCACATGCGCCTTATAAGCATGTATGGTGTAGATAGCACGTGGACAGCACGTGAACTGCAATACCTTGCAGGCGTGACTACCACGTGAGCCTTGCAGCTGGGGGCAGTAAACAGCAACACAAAATATGTGGGATATCAGAGTGTGCTTCAGCTGTTGTAGGCTATTGAAAACCAAATCTTTCGTCAGGGTATATGGTTCCAGATGGCTGCAAAGATGATCTAGCCGCTTTCTGCTAAAATCGGCTCCCAACAGAGAGAGAGAGAAAGAGAGAGAGAGAGAGAGAGATTTAATATGCCCTTAGCAGCTCAATGGTTGGACCACTCCCTAACTCCACGTGGCTAACACATACCTTCCTCCAATATTCCTGAGTTAATACTTACTAGATATATATTTTTATTTTTGCTGCCCTGGACCCTGATGGGTGGCCCTCTGCGGCTACGTTCCCCCTACATTCTCTATCCCTGGGGCCACTGTCTCTCCCTCCTGCACCTTTCTGGTGTGGTCCATCTCCTACGTCCTCATCAGGACAGAATCCCCTTTTCCTCCTTCCTTTCCCAGGAACCCTGAAAGTCCTGCCTCTGTCTCCCTGCCCAACCATTGGCCACTGGTAAGTTTATTAACCAGTCAAAAACCAACTGGGGACAGGCTTCCTTTAGTCCTATGTGTGGGACACTGCAAACAGGTTTTTGGGTAACCCAATTAGCATCAGGACACAAGCCTCTACATATATGCCTGTGGGGGCCATTCTTATTTGAACCACCAGAGGAGTATATGGTCATGAGGGCAGGGGCCTGCAGAGATCAGAAAAATGTGTCAGATCCTCTGGCACTGGAGTTACAGGTAGTTGGGAGCTACCTGATGCAGATGCTGAGGCACCAGCCCAGAGACTGCATGCACATGCTGTTATATCTTTGTTTTAATATGGATATTGGGGACCCTAACTTAGATCCCCATGCTCTGTTTTGGTCATTGTCCTATTGCTGTGAAGAGACACCATGTCCACAGAAACTCTTTTTGGGAGGGGTTGGAGGGTCAGTTGAGACAGGTTTTCTCTGTGTAGCCATGGCTGTCCTAGAACTTGCTTTGTATACCAGGCTGGCCTCAAACTCAGAAATCTAACTGCCTCTGACTCTTGAGTGGTAAGGCATGTGCCACTAAGCCCAGGGCTTGCTTACAGTTTCAGAGGCTTAGACTATTATAATCATGACTGGAAGCACGGCAGCATCCAGGCAGACATGGTGCTGGAGAGATAGCGAGAGATGTTTATACCCTGATCTGTAGGCAGCAGGAAGAGGGCAACACTGGGCCTGGCTTGAGCATTTGAAACCTCAAAGCCCATCCCCAGTGACACACTTCCTCCAAGAAGGCCACACCTACTCCAATGAGACCACATCTAATCTTTCTCAAGTAGTGCCACTCTCTGATGACTAAGCATTCACACATACAAGCTTATAGGAGTCATTCTTATTTAAAACACCACGTACTTGTATAGCAAGCACTTTACCAATGGAGTCCCTCTCTCATGTTTTCATGTCCCTCAAATAAATTCCTTAATATAAATACATAAATGTATCTTTGAAAATTATTAAATTGTGTTTTCAGAGTTTTACTTGTGGAATTTTGATGTCTTGCTATTTCAACATTTGGAGCCAGAGCATTTGCTACTGTATTCTTTCAAGATTGTGTCTCAGACACAGGGAAGTTTCAACTCAACATATGGATATAGACAGCTGTACTGAAGTGATTCTGAGCACACAAAAGTGAACATCCACCCTGGGGTTAGAGACATGAAGAGAGGTGAGCAGTCCAAATCAAAAATGGAAGAACAGGTTGACTAAGGTGAGTATTAATCCCAAAGATGGGAGGAGAAAGACAACAGACCCAAGTCATCATGGCTAAATTAAAGCAAGCTTCTTTTTTAGTCATGTACCCAGGCTTCCCTTTAAGGCGTCTTTTGAGAGACCAGCTTTGGATGTGAAGAAGACAAGGCTTTTACAGTTCAGAGGTAGGGGTTTTCCAAATGGTGGAAAATAGTCGGGGTTACAGGAGCAGAATATAACAGGTGATCAAAACAAGGTAACCACAACAGGTAGTCACAACAGGATAGTCATAGGTGGTCATAGAAACTTTTGGAACAAAGAGAGGGTATAGGGGGTGATTTTGACGCTAAGGTCCTGTTTCCCCATTTGTTCTTGATTCATCAGTGAAGATGCTAGCAGCCAATGAGCTGAGCAGAATAGACAGGACTTCTGGGTACCTGTAGGCCAGCTAGGAGATACAGGGAAGAGATTTTTTTCACCATGCTTTAGAGGGGAAAAGGTGACCAGCCATGTGAGAGATCAGGAGGAGTGGCCATAGGCTGCTTCTTCAGGTGGAAGGTTAGGGTGTTGAGCTGGGACTAAAGGTAATTGAGCAACTGAAGCTGAGGGCAGATTTAAGATGCTGAGCTAGGAGTTTTGGGAAGGGCACACTAGCCGAGGTAGATTAGAAGTGCCCAGCAATTATGCCAATAAAGCAGGTTGAAATTGAGCAACATGTGTGTCTGTATTTTTTAATCCTCAGATCCAATATTCTTGGGTGAGATGGGGGCTGGGGGTGGACTGTTCCTAGAGTTTAAGGTGGGTAGCAAAAACTACATGCTACAGGAAAGTTGCAAGATGATTATAAACAACTTTTTGAAACAGACATGATTGCCATTCCTGGAACAGGCAGTACAGAACCATTTGTACTTAAGGTTACAGGTGGGACATAGCCCAAACCTTGAGCAACAGAGGTCTAATAACAAACAAGAACGAACCTAGTTTGTCTTTACTATAAGCTGGCTTTTAAGCTTAAGAGAGAGGCAGGCTGGCTCTTTAATGAGAGCATAGAGAAAAGGTAGAAGACTTCAGAAGTGAGAAAGGAAGGGAGGAGATGCATGATATGATCTGTGAGTGGTGTGGTCTTGTGTTTAGACAACAGGCCCTGGGGTCAGTGGTGCTAGATTGCAAAGCCATCCAACGGACCACTTATCATCAGGGTAAGATGACAAGTAGCCAATGGGTGCCTGCATTCGATGCTATGTGGGAACCCAGATTACAAAGTCATTAGGGAAGATTGTTAAGAGACTTCTTTTCTGTGATTCAGTGGCAAAGGGTGAAAAAACACAGTAAGACTCAAGCTTCATGAGTAAAGCAATTCCTTGTTTATTTTGGACAAAGTATGTAAAGGAAAAGATTTAAGAGTTGTTGACTGGCTACAAATACCATGACGCCAACCCAAGAGAAAGGCCATTTCCACCTTAGCAAGCTAGAAAATGAAGTGGTTCATTGTTTTGGAATAAAAAATATATATTAGTTTACATACTGACTTCTCTATACATTGGGGATAAGATCTTGGCAAATTACTTATTTATTTGTGTACCTTGTTTCTTTCCTTGGAAAATGAGGATAATAATATTGTCATTTCAAGGTGTTTTGTGATTCATAGTTAAAAGAGACAGCAAAAGTTCTTTGTACAGCACTTGGCATATAAGAACCAACTCAGCACTGGTCACAGTCTGTTTTGTGTTGTTACAATAAAATACCTGAGGCTGAATATTGTATCGGAGGGGGAGGGGGAGGGAGGGAGAGGGAGAAGAAGAGGGAGTGAGGGAGGGGGAAGGGAGGGAGGGAGGGAGGGAGGGAGAGAGAGAGAGAGAGAGAGAGAGAGAGAGAGAGAAAGAGAGAGAGAGAGAGAGATTTGTTTGGCTCACTATTCTGGTGGCAGTAATATACAAACAGCATGGTGCTGGTGTCTGTCTACATCACAATGTGATCAGAAAGCAGAGGGAAGTGGGATTTTGTCATGTGTGGGGAGAAGGCACACTTGCCCATAATAAGAGCAGCTCTTATGGTGACCTGCTGACTCCAGCACTCACTTGTGAGAGGGATCATGGGTGACCTGCCAAAGCAAGAACTCACTTGGGAGCAAGGAGCCTTACTTTCACGAGCAGTCCCCCCACTCTAATCATCTTCCACGAGGTGTGAAGAGTCCTCCACTGTGGCACAACCGCATTGGGTAACAACCCTGTAACACACGACAAACTTATCACACTATAGCAGTGACAACATTACTCAGAAACAGAAAGATTGCCTTATAAAATCAGTATTATATAGAAATGATTCCAGAGTATGTAACATAAATCAACTGAGTGAGAAGCTCTGACGGGGGCTGGGTATAGTGGTGCACATTTTTGTTTTGTTTGTTTGAGACAGGATCTCATATAGCTTTAACTGTCCTGGGACTCTACAGATCAGGCTGGCCTTGAACTCAGAGATCCACCTGCCCCTTGAGGGAGCAAGGCGGTGATAGGGCCAGTCTAAAGGAACAGAAATGAGAACCCAAAAGGGAAAAGTAATACAAACCAGAACTTTGGCACACACACTTACGAAATAAACAAAACAGCACAAAAGTAGAAATTTTTAAAAAGAAAGAAAAGGACCATCTGACTGGAGAAGGCCAGCTGAGACCATGATGGGAAAGGCAAGGGGGAATTTAGGAGCAGCTGAGGGCCTAGGTCTGAGCTCCAGACTCCAGAACAATGAGAAGAACCAGCTGTTGAGGACTGAGAAGGGGGGGTTCCAGGTGACCTTCAGCAGGGTGCTGGTGGACAGAAGTTGCAGCATGATGGGAAGACGACTTGGAGAATGTGTCCTTCCATTCATTCATTTCAACAAACAGTTAAGAAGCCAGAGAGTCCCAGCCCTTACAAAGCTGGTGGCTCCCTGTGGAGTCACACAGCTGAGCAAGCAGTTACTAGGACTGTGATGTTCCAAGACTGGACAAGTGCAGGGCTGGGAAGTATCTGTTGGATCTCCAAGGACCACCATTGCCCCATGTTTATTGCCCCTTCAAAGCCCAGAGGCTTCTCCTGAGTCTGTTCCCAGGTTCATATTCTCCTATTAGGGATGTGTACTCCTCAGCCAAGCTAACAAAGCGTAGGAACACTTAATTGTTAATTTGTAGTGGGAAAAATGAATATGAAAGATTTGGGCATTTGAATGTGGTGGTTGGGGTAGTCCTTCCTGCTAGAGGCACCTAAGGGGTGCAGACTGTTCTCCGAGGATTGCTCAGGGTCAGGATCACACCCCGAGGGGTAACGTAGATGATCCCAAGGCTCACATCACAAAATGCCAGGAGCCCCGTGTGTTCTTCTGTGCCGTCCCCCCCCCCCCCCCCGCCATTATATAACTCCAAGGAAATGCCTGTGCTTACAAGTGGAATTGTGGTGAAGTTCTCAGAATCCTCTACTACTCTCCCACTTCTGACTATAACTCGCTCGATAGACTTTTTCTTAGGCGGAATCACAACTCAGTCTTGTCCTCTTCTCAGGTAACCTGGGGATTGTTGAATTATATATGGTACTCAAAACCTGTTAAGGATCAGATTTTATTACTATATATGTGTGTGTGTGTGTGTGTTATATTATATTATATGATATATAATGTCATATATGTTATGTTATCTATGTTATATATAATGTCATAGTTTAATAATGTCTAGGCTCATCTCATTTTGAGACTGTATTCCTTGTTTCTATTCATTAGATCTAGTCTATAGTAAGTATGATGGACTTTGGCCAATAGCACAGAGAAAGGGGGAAAAAGAGATTGAGGTTGGGGTATACAGCCCCTCTACAAGGAATCACTAGTTAGCTGCTGTTGGGGCCTCTCTGTGGTGGAATCTGCTGAATGGTTATCTCTCTTGTCTTTTTTTTTTTTTTTTTTTTGCCATCAAAGTGGTAACAGTTCCTTGGTATGCACCTCCCTCAAGACTTGTCACAAAAAAGCAAGGTAGGGTGGCACTCACCTCTAATCACGACTCTTGGAAAACCAAGAGTTCAAGGTCAACCTACACTACAATGCAGCCAGTTCACAACCAGCCTGAGAGCACCCCCTCCTCCGGGCTAGGCTTAAGTGTGTGCTCATGTGTGTGTGTGTGTGTGTGTGTGTGTGTGTGTATGTGCGGGTGTGCATGCGTGTGTGTGTGTGTGTGTGTGCATGTGTGTGTGTGTGCATGTGCGTGTGTGCGCGTGTTCATGCATGTGTGTGTGTGTGTGCGTGTGTGTGTGCGCGCATGTGTGTGCGTGTGCGTGCATGCGTGTGTGTGCATGTGTGTGTGCGCATGTGTGTGCGTGTGCCTGTGTGTGTGCATGTGCGTGCATGTGTGTGTGCATGTGTGTGTGCATGTGTGCCTGTGTGTGCGTGTGTGTGCCTGTGTGTGTGTGCATGCATGTGCGTGTGTGTGCATGTGTGTATGTGTGCATGCATGTGTGTGTGTGTGCCTGTGTGTGTGTGCGTGTGTGTGTGTGTGTGTGTGTGTGTGTGTGTGTATGTGCGGGTGTGCATGCGTGCGTGTGTGTGTGTGTGCGTGTGTGTGCGTGCATGTGTGTGTGTGCATGTGCGTGTGTGTGCGTGTTCATGCATGCGTGTGTGTGTGTGTGTGCGTGTGTGTGTGTGCCTGTGTGCGTGCGTGTGCGTGCATGCGTGTGTGTGCATGTGTGTGTGCATGTGTGTGTGCACATGTGTGTGTGCATGTGTGTGCGCATGTGTGTGCATGTGCCTGTGTGTGCGTGTGCGTGCATGTGTATGTGCGTGCATGTGTGTGTGTGCCTGTGTGTGCGTGTGTGTGCCTGTGTGTGTATGTGTGTGCCTGTGTGTGTGTTCATGCATGTGTATGTGTGCCTGTGTGTGTGTGCGTGTGTGTGTGTGCGTGTGTGTGCATGCATGTGCGTGTGTGTGCATGTGTGTATGTGTGCGTGCATGTGTGTATGTGTGAGTGCATGTGTGTGTGTGTGTGTGCATGTGTGTGTGCCTGTGTGTGTGTGTGTGCATGCGTGTGTGTGTGTGTGTGTGTGCATGCATGCGTGTGTGTGTGTGTGTGTGTGTGTGGTGTACACTTTTAATCTCAACACTGGGAAGGCAGAGGTAGTAACAAGTGAAGTCAAGGTCAGCCTCGTCTACAGAAGAAAAAAAAATAAGAAAGAGAATTGAATCAAAATACTGCACTGCCAGTGTAGGGCTCCTTAAAGCCTGTCTATAGCACCAGAAACCGTGATTTCATTAAACATGCCTTAGTTATTCAGCTCACATGGCAGGATGTTTTTAAATAGTTGTTTATCATCATCATTACATGTGGCTAAGTGTATTTTATAGTAACTGAGATCCCAAAAGTCTAGAAATTTCATTTTTTACTTCAACAAGAATAACTGTTAAGTAATAATTTTCTATAAGATGACTATAGAAATAAAAATCAAACAAATCGCTGTCCAGAAAAGGACACACTTGCGGAGCTAGGTGTCGAGAGGTGGGGAGGGCATGGAGGCAGATGTTCGAGTGTCTCCGCCAGTCAAAGATAGTTTTTATATCTAGGTTGGGTATTGGGTTACACTTATGATTGTATGGGCATCTTGTTATTGAGCATTACCAAACTTATAAAGCCTTTGATTAACATTAAAAAAATTGTATAAGAGCAAAAAGGAGAAGGGGGATGGGATAGGGGTTTTCTAGGGAGGGGAAATGGGGAAAGGGGATGGCATCTGAAATGTAAATAAAATATCCAATAAAAATAAAAAAAATAAAAATCAAATTTTATACTGAGAAAAGAATGTTAGCGAGTACCTAACTAAGTCTTACAAGTGAAACCAGGGCAAGTAAGGCCTGAGATTGACGGGCATCACAGAGGTTATCAGCTGTGGCACTGGAGTAAGCTGTGTGCTGACTAGTTTTATGCCAACTTAGCAAAAAGCTAGAATCATCAGAGAGGAGGGAATATTAGTTGAAAAAAAAAAAAAAAACTTTATAAGGTTAGGCTGTAGGTGAGCCTGTAGGGCATTTTCTTAATTGGTTATTGATATGTGAGGATCCAGCCCATTGTGGGTGGCACCAGCCATAGCTGATGATCCTTGTTTCTGAAAAAAAAAAAAAAAAAAAAAAAAAAAAAAAAAACAACAACAACAACAACAACAAAAAAAAAAAAAAAAAAAAAAAAAAAAAAAAAAAAAAAACCAAAACCAGGCTGAGCAAGCCATGAAAAGCAAACCAGTAAGTAGCACTTCTCCATGGCCTCTGCCTCAGTACCCGCCTCCAGGTCCCTGCCCTGTTTGAGTCTCTGCCCTGGCTTCCTTCAATGATGATCAGTAAGTGTAACCAAATAAACCCTTTCCTCCCAATTTGCTTCGGTCATGGTGTTCGTTACATCAATAGAATCCTTATCTGGCTCTTAGGCTTCTGCTACGCTGTTCCCATTGGGCGTGTTACTGAGAACTGGTAGTAGAAATCAGTATGGTGTTGCCTTATAGTTTTCTTTCATCAAATAAGAATTGATATGAGAGAGCTGAGTATAACAGCCCCAGCCTATAATCCCATCCCCAGGAGAAAAGGAGACGGGAGAATCAGAAGATAAAAGCTAACCTAAACTACAGGAGACTCTAGCACAGTCAATAAATAGAAATAAGCCAGGTAGTGGTGACACACACCTTTAATCCCAGCACTCCGACAGATCTACAATTTTTAGGCTACCCTTGTCTATAGAGTTCTAGGACAGTCAAGACCACACCAAGAAACCCTGTCTCAAACAAACAAGCAAATAGAAATAAAATAGCAAACAATAACAAAATAGAATTGCCATAAAAGGAGGAAGATGGAGGTTGGCATGGTGATTTAAAAAAAAAAAATAGCATCTTTTTCTTTCTGCAAGAGGAAAAACCATGTTCTTTCCTTAAGGACAGGCTCAGTTCTCGGAATTGCATAATGCAAGGGATAGTGTGCTGCTCCCAAATTTGGCGATGAAATGAAACAGGTGACTCGTCCCTTACTTTCCTTCAGACATATGCAAGGAAAGGAGCTGCCTTGCTGTAAGACCACAGGAACGGAGGTCGGTCGATAACTAACCTGTCTTCCAACCAGGCTTCCAGCCTGCAAATAAATGAAGTGCCAGCAATGGCTTCACTCTCCAGAAGTAGAACCATGCTGCGAAACCAACATGCTGCCTGTGAAACATTCTAACGCAGCACCAGTAAAATTCACTCCGAGGATAACAAACACACACACACCCCTGATAAATTGCCAAAGTGACAGATTCGGAGCCCAGAATGTCATGGCTTCTGGAAGAACACAAGGAAAAAAAAATGTTTTACAATAGAAAAAGTTTCCAAATGGCACTCTGGTCAAACGACGGTCTGTAGAAATCCAGGAGTAAATTTGGTGAGAGGTCAGATAAAACAGGGAAGGCAAGGGTGGAGGCGGGGGGGGGGGGGAGGGGGAGAAGGGGGGAAGTAAAGAAGGGGGGAAGGTAATTCTGTGTGATACCCAAGAGACAGCCAGAGAGCCAGAATGTAACAGGGAGACCGGATCGTTGAGATGGAAGAAGAAAGGAAGGCATGTGTATGAAAGCTTCACAGAAAAAACGGCACCAGCACAAGGAAGACTTCACTCTGAGGTGCTGTGGATAGACAGAAATGCCAGTGCTATGGTTTGGAGAGGACATAGCCCCTCCTACCCAAAGCTCATTCATGTGGGGAAGGCATTGGTACCTAACGTAGTGTTCAAGGATACGGTTCTGGGAAACAAGAGCAGATCCATGAAGACACTGACATAATCAATGGGTTGAGCTACTGAACAGACCACTAGAGAGTGGTAGCAATCCTGGAAGGTGGGAGCTGATTGGAGGAAACAGGTCACTAAGAAACCCTTTTGAAGGGAATGGCTTATCCTTGGCCTTTCCTCTCTTTGTCTCTCTCTGTCCCCAACCAGCAGCTTCTTCTCTCCAAGCGCCTGTCATCCTGATGCTCTGCCTCACTGCAGGCCCATTGCAATAAAACCAGCAGACCCTGAAACCTCGGAGACCGCGTGTCTAAATACACCTTTCCTTCCTTGAGGAGGTTTCCCCCTCCTCAAGTATTTTGTCAGAGATGCAATATGACTAACAGAAGGGGCGAAAATAAAATTTGGGCACAGTAGGAGAGTTTACAGGGAATAGAAAAGTCAGCAAGAATAAACAGGTGGGACGGAGCGAGGAGGCGGGGAGGGGGACAGGGCGAGGACCACTGCTACACAGTCCACCTCTTGGTTATGAAAGAAATGGGGATGAAATCGAAACTCCATCTGATGCTCCAAGCTTGTGTTGTTTGTTTTCCTAAGGGAAGGCTGGGGTTTAAGTGGCAAAGGCAAACGTCTGAGCATTAGAGAACGGAATAAAGTTGAAAACAGTTCCTGGAACCGGCTGGTTATCCCTCCATTTGCAGTATGCCCCCTCCTTGTTGAAGAAGGCTTTGGCAGATAAATTTGATTTGATTCTGGGGAAAATGGAAATGAAATCCATGGCACTGGTGATTTTCCCATCTCGTACAAGAAGCTAAGAGCACTGCAGTCATCAGAGGCACTCAGTGGCTTTGAATTTAGACCAACTTCCCTTTCGTAATTTTATTGTAAATATTACTTGTAGTCAGTGTCAGGAGATCCCTCAAGGCCTAAAGTCCTGCTAGGAAGAAACTTAACTTTGAGACTTCTAAAGCCAATAAGAGAACTAAAAAGAGCTGGGACAAGTGCTTTGTATTAAGAGATAGATAATCATCAGTACAACGAGGCGCAACCCTCCTAAAAATAGAGCCAGTCTATGGGCTCCCTTCTAACCGTGAACTATACAAAGAATGCTAGGCAAAACGTGATTAGAATTCCCAGGCTTTACAGAGAAAGCTTGAAATAAGGCACGAATATTCATGCAACCCGCTGTAATATGCATAACAATAGAAATGCTGAAAATATACCGCCCGGGGAAAATGCTAATGAAACATTAATAAGCAAAAAAAAAAAAAAAAAAAAAAATCTGTGCAGAATCAGTGAAGGAAGAAGGCTATCAGGCAGCAGAGATCTAATGTTTATGGAAGAGCAATGGTTTATAAATATAAAGAGGCAGAATTAGAAATGCTCAAGGTGTTTCGCTTTATTTTAGAAAAGCCCCAGGAAGGAGGGGGGAAAAAACCCCCCAAAACGAAGTATGTTCCAAAATTTCTTTCTTTTTTTTTTTTGCACCCCTCCCTCCCCAAACCCAGGGCAGACCTGAGTTAAATAGCACATTTAAAAAAAAAAAAAAAAGAATAGCAGTTTACTATCTCTCAATATTAGAAATCTGCAAGATTCTAGTTTTTCTTTATGCTTTCTTGTTTTTGAAATACCTATAATCACCTGTATCACTGCCTTAAAATACCCCTTTTATAAACTGAATTTCAGGTTTAAGACCAGTATTGTATATAAATAAGGGAAAGCACATATGCAAGTTGTAGCCTACAAAAATAATATTATTATAAGGATGACAGGAACAGATGGAGTCTGTTTTCATCTTGGTGACAAATATGTAGGTCTCGAGTCAGTATAAACAACTATAGAGAGATTGAGGCAGTGAAGGATAAAAATATTTTTTTAAAAAACGAGAAAAAAAAAGAAAAAAATGGTTAGAATCACAAGAGTATGACTTTTCAAACAGTAAAACAAAGGGCCATACTTACCTGGCAGGGGAGACAACATGAGCAGAAAGGTGGCTTCCCCAGGGCAAGGCACTCCAAGTGTGGGCCTTTGGTTTCCCTACGTGGGAAGCTTTGGGGAGAAAACCTCTCTAATGAGAAAAAAAAAGTTCATTAAGAAAATGCTAAAATGAATAGGTGAGGATATTCGTGTTTAAGTTATGTTTGTCGATAAGTGTGGATGAATAAACGTAAGGAGAATCTCATTGAAGATACACAATAAACGTAAGTAATGAAAACTCAGTATTTGATAAAGATAATTGTGAATGTTTTGCATCCTCTCCCCTTTTAATACCAAACTTCTGAATGTTTTAAAAAGAAACATGTATAAGGCTTATGAGTGAAGCATTGTTAGCTTAAGAGAAAAAAAAAGAAAACTATTGCCAACTCTATTTTTTTCATGAGTAATGCTGACCTGTGTCCCATTTCCCGTTAGCATTAGAGGCTCTGGCAATTATGCAATTAAGCTGTCTGGGATGACCAACCAACCCTGCAAGCTGTGAAGAGCTGGAGGTGCTTCAGAAGTGTCAGCCCTATGGAAAATGGCTGTTTTGCTAACTGCTTGGGGTGGGTGGGGACGATGTATCTGCATAATGGTATCAGCTGCTCTCACTAAAGCCAACATACTGACCACCTTTTCCTGTTCTATCTAATGGGGAATAATGGTGGGCCCAAGCCTTACACCAGCAATCAACACAAGGACCATTTCCAATTACCTTCCCTAGGGAAGTCTTCCAGGGTATTCTTTTATAACATCCTATTTTTCCTCATTACTTAGTAATTTATTTCCTATTTATTTGCTTCATGCTTATTTCCCAAATCTGACTATAAAGACAGGAGCATTTTTGCTTTATCCTAATGATCCTTCTGTGTGTGTACAGCCTCTAGTACACTGCCTAGAGCACAGAAAGTACTCTAACATTGAGTTCATGTGTGTACTCGCTTTCACAGATCCACTATGTACATCTAATACAAGAACTACTCCTTAATCTATGCCAAAAAGCTAAATCTCCATAATTTTAATCCTGGCAAGTGGCTGTATTTCAAATGTCTTCCAAGGCTATGCTTATCCATATTTTTGGTGCAGCTCTCAGCATTAATATTTCGATTCACTGGGATAGGCAACAAAAATGGGAAATATAATCTAAACACATAACTTGATCCATTAAATAGTATCCATGGAACAGTATTGTTATTCTCACTGATGACAAATTCAAGCACTGGCTAACTGCCTAAAAGCTTCCCATCCTCTCTGGATTATTGTATGTCCCCAAAGGCATGTTCCACAGATCTCTTTAAAGGTGGCAGGTTCTATTTAAACACATAGAGAAGCCCTGGCAGGCTGTGTGACTATCAAGACTGAACTGCTACTGTGAAGTAACATTGCAGTACAAACAATACTTTCGCCAGCACCCACCACTTCGTCAATCCTTCCTCATTTTGGGGAGATTTTATAAATATAAGACATGGTTTGAGAGAAACCTCCAAGAAAATAAATCAAAGAGTAACAACAGTTAGAAATACTAGTATAACCTTTACTTTAGAGCCAGGTCTGATGGTAGAGGCCTCTAGTCCTAGCTACTCAGAGTCAAAGGTACGAGAATCTCAAATTCAAGCCCTGTGTGGGCTACGGAGTAAGTTCAAGGCCATTCTAGGCAGCTCAAGGAGACTTTATACCTCTAAATAAATAAATAAATAAATAAATAAATAAATAAATAAATAAATGGAAAAGGGGAGATGAGGGTTGATAGGACAGTGCCAATTAAAGGAATACCTGGCTAGCATTGTGAAGCTCTAGACTCAGTTTCTGACACCTCAAAAATGGTAACTTTATCACGCATGCCAGTGCATACAAGTAGAAGATATTGTTGGTATTCTAAATATTGATAATCTTACTTTCATCCAGTCACTAAAAAATCCCAAACAATACTATTTGTCCAAATCCTCACTCACTATCTGTTTATATTTTATAAACTTCGTGTGCTTTTTTAAAGCATCTATATTTTTAAAGCACCCTTATTCTGATAGAATTTATGGTGAATAATATATTTCCTGAGAAAAGAAAATCCTTCCGCCAGCTGTGGCTTTGTACCAGCGGTGTCTACAGAAAAGGAGTCTCCAAGATAGAACCCTAGGTGTTCCTTGAGTTCTTAGGATTCCTCCAAGTGGTTCTCTTCATTTCTGTGTAGCAAGGTAATATCTTTGAAAAGGATATGGTTACTAAGACTTGTAGCTGATGAGGTGTGGATATATTCTACTGATCCTGATTCTACCGCTAAGTGGCTGGGAAATCTTAGGAAGGCCAATTTGAATTTCTGTTTGTCCTCAGTTTTCTCTCATGTACAAAATAAAGATGTTAAATAGAACCAATGGTTTTTAAATATTTAGCAACAAAAACCTTTCTTCAATAAGGTACTTTGACAAAACCTGAGAAAAATAAAATGATCAAATGCTTGAAATAGAATATAATTTCAGTTAACTTACCTTGAAATTTAAAAGGTTATTGTGTGTCCATTTGAGTATGAAATATACTAATTCCCATTCATAAGTTATGGTTCCCTGAACATCTGCACTTTGTATAAGTCCTGTAAGAATCATCCTGCAGAGCTGAAGGAGTTTGCAACCTCATAGGAAGAACAACCATATCAAGCAATGAGCCCCTACTCCCAGCTCTGCCCTGGAGCTCCCAGGGACTAAACCACCAACCAATGACTACACATGGAAGGGCCCATGGCTCCAGCTGCAGATGTAGCAGATGGTGGCATTGCCTGGCATCAATGGGAGAAGAGGCCCTTGGTCCTTTGGAGGCTCCATGCCCCAGTGTAGGGGAATGCCAGGGTAGGGAGGCAGGAGTGGATGTGTGTGGGTGGGGAGTACCCTCATAGAAGCAGGGGGAGTAGGAGGGGATAGGAGGTTTTGAAGAGGAAACTGGGAAGGAGAATAACACTTGAAATGTAAATAAATAAAATAACTGAAATAAAAAATAAATACAGATATGTTTATTAAAAAGAAAAAAAAAAGAATTCTCTTGCAACCATGAACAAGGCAGGCAAAACCTCTTCCAGATAAATTTCCAGAGCCAGACGAAATTTTTCCACAAGTAAAATAAAAAATTATAAAACAGAAGTGAATGCTCAGAATAGGAAATGATTACTTCTGGTCATAGCATCAGGAGTATCATGAGGATGTCTGAATTGTCACATTCGACCAAAGGTCAGACTTATGAATGGGCAAGGAGGGTGAAGATTTCCAAGCGGACAGACACAGTAAGTGACATTTCAGACGTAGGAAATGAGAAGCACTGGTCAGAGAAGTGAAAGTGTTCCTGTGTGTTGGTGTAGAAATGAAGTAAGGGGAGTTTTAGCTAAAGCTAGGAAATTAGACACAATCAGTTCATGGTTCGGAATTATGAGATTCCCTTTATCTTCCACGTAATAGAAAGCCATAAGTGGTTTTATTCCTGTCTCTCTCCCTCTCTCCCTCTCTCTTTTCTCTCTCTCTCTCCTCTTTCTTTTCTCACACTCTCTATTTGTTTAAGCAGAAAATGATGCAAACAAAAATAACTAACTTAGAAAAGATTTCTCAAGTAATGCATAACTAGTAATAAAAGAGACTTGGGAACAAGAGAGCTGATTAGGAGATTACAGTCTTGGAGGAAAGTGACAAAGACACATTGAAGGACAGGTCTTGCACCAAATTGTGTCAATTCCCACACCCTCCAAATTCTCACACTGAAACCTTTTTCTTCAATGTGGTCATATTTGGAAATGAGCTTTTAGTGCAGAGATAGGTATAACACGGCCCATAAGGAAAAGGGCCTAGCCAACAGTACTGGTAGCCTGGGAAGAGGAGGAGACACTAGAGTGCTCTTTTTCCATGTACATATAACATGAAAAAGCAAGGCAAACACAATGCAAGTCAGAAGAGAACCGCACCAGAACCCACCCAGGCAGGCATCCTATGGTTGAACTTCCATCCTCCCAAATGATGAGGATAAATTTTTGTTGTCGAAGCCACTCCATGTGTGGTGTTTGTTGTATCAATCTGAGCTCACTAAGATGGACGATGACATTAGGGACACAGGGAGTAGACTCAACAGGACATGACAGCTAATCCACTGGGGATTTTGGTCCACAAAAATCAGCAGTGGTTTTGAGAGTCTAGGGCTCTAGACTCTCAAAGTGTCATGGATGTGTGTCAGGATGGTCATGATGTCATGATGCTATTTATAGAGCCAGGGAATAAAAGAGGGGGAAGAGTCATTCTAAGGGACAAAGCTTGATGTTTATTTCAAACAAATGGGTTGTTGAATTTCAGGTGTCGGTAACACAGTCAACCATAACCTTCAAGCAGTTAGAGGTGAGAGTTTTGTGGTTAAAAGCTGAACACAAATCTTAAGGACTTTGCAATCATCTGCCAAAGTATGCCACCACAGACTATCATGTGTGAACAAAATCATTAGGGTATAACATGCAGCTGACAGAAGAAGCTATGTGTCCAGTAAGAGAAGGTAGCTATTTCTGTGTGCTCTGTAGACCTGGTTTACATGTTTTTATGACTCTAGAACTTTTTTTTTTTACAGAAAAAAAGAAACTGGAAAAGGAAAGTTTATCTTTAAAATGGTAAATACAACATGATTTAGACACCCCCAAAGATCCCCTGTGTTCTGATAGATACCTCTAAGAAAGACTAAACAGAGTTTAGTGGACCACACAGTTCAACAAACAAAAGATACTATGACCTTGAAGTAGGGTAAATGGCAAACTGTTTTCCAAACAAAGCACACATTTACTCTAAGAAGGCCAAGCACACAAAACAAGGCACATTCTACCCCCATAGGGATACAGATTAGGAAGCAAATTCTACACTCGGGAATCTTGAGTTTCACCAGTGCAATGGAGGTACTTCTGTTAGAGAAGTTGAGCAAAAGAGGAAGCTGCTGAAATAGAACGTGATATTATGAAACAAAGAAGAGCTTCATAAATGTTCAACTGAGTGAGAAAAACAGAAGGGTGTTTAGAGAGTGCCATGAGGACTCTGGCCTGTTAAAAGTGAGTCCTTAAACTTGAAGATGCAGCTGGGGATTTCCACTCAGCAAATACTTCAATCCCCTCAATATAGAAACTGCAATATCTTTGTTTTATGGTTTCGTAGACATGGACACGAGGGGTCCTTGTAACCTCATCCTTACTGTAGAAATTGAGTCAGTCAAACAGCATGCCATTCCCACTTCTCCCAAGGCCTTGAAAGCAACTTCCTTAAGCTATTTCTCTTGCTGTTTAAGTGATGTAGTTTTGAAGACTGTGTGATGTTATTTCTTAATTCTCCAGTTTAGAATTCTCATTGACTACATATTACAGAATATCAGGATTTGCTGGTTTTAGTTAAAAAATCACACACACACACACACACACACACACACACACAGAGAGAGAGAGAGAGAGAGAGAGAGAGAGAGAGAGAGAGAGAGAGAGAGAATGTTATACATTTTTCGTGGTTTCCACACTCACCTTATGATTAGATAAATACTACTCATGGCTAAGCCATGAACTGTTTATTCTGTGATAACTTTGTTTTCTCCAGACTGGATTGCACTGTTTCCAATTGTCTAGTTTCCTCTGACTCTATTGCTTATTTGTTCCCCAGAGATGGACATGATCAAACACATTAGATCACTTATTGGTTCTTTTCTTTCTCCTTCAGGACTTCCTGTGATGTGTCCTTCATTGCCTGCATTGAGCCCTTATGATACCTAGACCTGCCAAGTGGCAGCTACAGTGGTCCCTCTCCACTGCCACCCCAAGCGTCATCTGTATAGAAATGGTAGTTAAAGCTGCTGAGTTTATATATATATATATATATATATATATATATATATATATATATATACATATACATATACATATATATATATTATCACTCAGGGAGTATGGACAAAGATGTCGGGGTGCTTTAATATTTAGAGGGCAGGAGGGTAAGGTATGTTCTTTAAAGGACAATGAAAAGATCAGTTTTGGGGACAGAAAAAGACCAGAGAAAAGGTGATGCTCTATGATTTAAGGGGAGAAAGTGTTTCTGTGGGCTCCCTTAGCAAGGCTGTCTCTGCCAAGCTAACACACAGAACCTGTTCCTTCTTAATTGCTTTCCCCGATTAAGTCAGGTCCAAGATAATCTCCCTTTTGATTAATTGAAAACCAACTGCTTTGAGACTTTAATTCATCCCCTTTGTCATACTCTACTGGTTAGAAGCAAGTCAGAGTTAGCACTCCCACGCAGGAGAGAGGATTATTCAGGGCTTGACTAGCAGAAGGCAAAAAGCAGGGGACATCCCAGTCAGCTTGCCTTAGAATGGTTTAGTTGGAGAGGAAATTGTGCTGCCACAGGAGAGGTGCTAACAGCAGGAGCAACCATGTCTGATGGATTAGAGGAGGAGGGAGCAGTCACTGACCTACTAGGATACACAGGGGCTGGAGGGAAGACAGAGGCATGAGCACCTTGTCCTGTTAGTCCATCCTGTCACCTCTATCCCCTCCATAGGTACCAGTGCTTCAGTGCTCTGCTCAGTGAGACAGATGTGGTCCTCCCTGTTGGCTCCCTCTTGCTGATCCCTCACCCAGGCCTACTTTTCTGCACTCTCTAGTTTGGTTAAGTATGCTCAAAATTCGAGTGGACAATTCTCGTTTGCTCTCATCCCTTTTCTGGTGACTTTCCCTTATTAAATTTCCCATTAAAAATTAACTGTGAGGAAAGGGGAGGTGTAGCCAGGTTGGGGTAGAGCTGAGAGGATTAAAGGGAGGAACTGAGAGTAAATACGATCAAAATTCAAAATACATTGTCTGACACTGTTGAAGAATTAATAAAATATATTTTTGAACTCACAAAATAAACATAGTACAAAATGCTACGTTATCCATTTTAAGAATACAATCCAGCAGTTAAATATATTCACAGTGTTATACAACCAACTCCAAAACCTTTTCTTCTTACAAAACCGAAGCTTTTTACCCACTAAAACAAGAAGTCTGCCTTCTGCTGTCCCCAGCCCCTGGCAACCTGCCCTTCTTTCTGTTTCTACAAATTTCGATGATTTTACTTGCCTTGTATTTGCAGACTCAAACAGTATTATTTTCATAAGATTGGCTTATTCAACTTAGTATAACATCTTCGAGCATATGCCAGATTTTTTTTCCTTTTAAGGCAGTAAATTAAAAGCAATTATTTCAATTTTATTGGGATTCTCTTATTTTTCTGCTTATAGATCCCCCTGCCCATCCCTTTAACTATGATTTTGGTGGGGTTTTTAAAAAGCAGAGATAAACGTGTGTCCAATCTGTTCTTCAAAAGGAAACTCAGCGCATTCTATGTGTCTATTTAAGGACAGACTCTTAGATGTTTTTCAAAATCACCTCAACTTTTCAGGATCAATTGACGAATAAAATTATAGGAGTTTACATTTAGTCTGCCCCAAATAAGAGTCTTTTTGTTTTGTTTTGCTCATTTGTTTTCTGAGACCAAATTGTAGACCATGCTGGCCTTGAACACAGAGATCTCTTCCCAAAGGCCTGCACCAGGATAGGATTACACCGAGCTGCCACCACCACCACACCTGCCCCAACACTTAAATTCTTAGGCTCCACTTCAGGTCTATTGAATCTGAAAGTGGGGCGTGTCCTGTAACACCAGTATTTCAATCAGCCCTCTAGGGAATCAGATTCTTCTAGAACTTGAGAACCTCTAGTCTTCTAGACATAACCCTGCAAAAGTGCATCTAGAGATTTAACATTTTATGTTGGTTGGTCCAAACTCTAGGATTTCCAGACTGTGAGGTCACTATCTTTGGGCAGATGTGTTGTGAGTTGTCTATATCACTTATAATCCAAATGGTCAAGACTGTTTTCAGTTGAGAAGGCAGGCCTTGACAAGTGTGTACTGTTGCATCTTCATCCTACATTCCAGTGGCTGTACTTACTGGACCACCACAGACAAGGTCAGGTAATCTACAGGACGGTCAAGACTGTCTAGGTGGCTTTGATTTCTTGAGAGCCTTAATAGATACTGATACTGACTACTAACCATAGTCACTGATGAAATGCTGAAGGTATAAAACCAAGGCCTTGGGCAAGCACAGTTTCCATATGCATATTTTTATGTCTTTTCATTTTCCTTTTTCTATGAGCGCATATTTGTTTCTTGTACCAGAATCATTAACTATTGATACGAGATCCTAAGTGATTGATTGGCCATAGTTAGTATTCTGCATTGTAAAACTTGCCCAAACTATTGGCTTGTCCTTGATATTGCCTTGTTTTAGCAGTTGCATTAAAGTGACTTGATATCTCTGTCTAATTTTTCCATGCTGAAATAGACTTGGTAGCATTTTTATTGCATTTCAGTGCTGAGCATTTAAATTCTTTTGCAACTGTGTCTAGTCTGATCCTCTGAGAAACAAGTGCAAATTGCTTTGTAAATCAACAACCAAAGAATCAATAGCAGTGATGTTCTTTTAAAGAATTCAAGATGAGTAGTTCTTATAAGACGCCGCCATCGAACTCAAATGTTCAAAAGCAAGTGTCTTTAAAATGAAGGAAATCATAAAACATTGTTTCAAAGATTATGTGGTGGTGATTAAAAGCCCGAACAGGATTTGAGAACTGAAAAATTGGTTCTGAGAACAGTTCTAGTGTAGCCTAACGGGAACATGAGAATGAAACCTTTTGTTTTTCAGGTCATGTTTACTGGCTTAAGACTTGATGCAAACAAAAATTGTCAGAGTGCTGATTGCCAAGATGGTTTAAATCCAACATATCTGCTCTTAGTGTTAGACTCTTGGAAACCTCCCAGAACGAGAGACCAACAACAGGTCATTTGATCCAATCACTAATTTCATGCCCGAGTCACTTCTGTGGCTCTAAAGCAATGAGAGCTCCCGGCATCGTGACTAATGAAATCGAGCCATCTAGCATGCCTAGAAATCTATGAAGTTAAAAACCCGTGTTGGAGGATGATACTTTAAAATGTGGCTCTTGCTAATGTATGGAAGGAGAGTTCCTTCTTTTCTCTGTCCTTGGAAAAGGTGTTGTGAACATCTTGGTGAGACTAATAATTTGTCCCCAGACTTGGTTTTCCTCCATCACTAAGCATTTGCTTGCAGATAACTGCTCAAAATAAAGAATATTTCCCCAAATTTCCCCATCGTAGCATTTAACTGCTATTGTTGTGCAACTAACTACCCCCAAATTTCAAGGCTAACATATACTCTCCTTTTTTTAAGTGCTCACCAACTCCATGGATCAGAACTTTGGTCAGGCACCTACCTATTAGAGGGCTAGAGTGCCTTCTGAACAGACCCCTGGCAAAGGCAGTCACGATCCCACCCGTGTCCCACCTAGGGGTGGCCAAGTTGTACTCTGGAAGAGCACATGGGCTGGAAGGCACCATTACTCACTTTCAGAAAATATCTAGCCCAAAGAAAAGACAAGGAGTGTTTGCTGTGGGAGGGATGTTCCCTTCTCTTTCCCACTTTCCTGTTAGCTGACTTAGACAAAATGACTGGAGGCGGAGCAGCCATAAAGCCAGAATTACATAGCAATGAACTTGAATGAGTGTGGGTTCTTAATTTCCATTGAGTACCGCAAAGGCCTTCAAGAGCTTGCTTTACAAGATAGAGAAATAAAGTCCCATCTTGTCTTAACTAGCATACTTTGAATTTTCTGCTGCAACTGAGCAATGGTAACCATAATTAATGTAAACACCATTATAAATGAAGAAACATGATAGAAATAGATCTTAGATTATGGGATCTGTAAAACATTTTGGTAGAGTGCTTGATTAATATTGTGTTTCATATGGCCTCATGAGAAGATCACCACATTTTCTGAGTTTATTTCTTACACACTCCACAATTACAATTTAGAAGTGTGTAATTAAAAAAAAAAACACACACACACCAGTATTATTATTATGAGATTAAGAAGCTGAACTTGAGAATGAATTCCCTTATGGAAAAAATACAAGATAAACATTGTAAACAAATGAGTAAGATGCATCTAAAAAATAAAGCAAATGGTATTTTTGATTTCTAGCTTCTGGGTTTCGTGAGTCACATATTTTCTCTTTTGTGTGGGCAGAAAGGTAAATGAGGAATAAAGGAAATAAAATAAAACTCAAGAGAGAACAGTAAGTGAGTTTGCACTTGAACCGCTTTACAATGAAACGAGCATCGTAGAAAGTAAAGTATGTGTATTTAAACAGCGTTTAATTTGGCAAAAGAATTTTTTTTTTCTGTTTCAAAATCCTCAGAATAGGCTCATTTTTTAAGACGAGGGCTTTCTTTAAAAAGCACAAATGTGTAGTTCTCTTTTTCTTTATATTGCTATATTCAAATTTTGGAGACTTAATTGAAATGACTCAAAGTGTCAGGAAAGGTTTTAAAAATAAGCCACCGGAGCTAATCAGGCAACACACCCTTTGCTGTCTGACCATGCTCCCTGACTACCCAGTATTCTGTCTGAAGGATATCAACTAACTTTGGTGCTTCACAATAAACGCGGCCTTTGTCTCAGTAACCAGCAGGAAATGCACTAAGCACGGTGTGGCAGAGGATCTGTAAGGCAAACCATCACAGCCAGGAGGCTGAAAGGCAGAATAAAACCTACTGGGAAAAAAAAAAAATGTTGTAACAAACAAGTGGCAGTATCTCTTATCCAAAAGAGAACCAGTAAGGTTGTGTGACTAACAAAAGACACCATGCACGTTTCTCTTGCGGTTGGATTCTAGGAGAAGAAAAAGCCACCCATGTGGAGGCTGAAGTTTCAGAACGAATTGCGCGGCACCAACTCTGAGTGGGCCAGGGAGAAAGATGCGTGGGATTTGCCCAGGGAGCTCAGGTGGAGCGCGCGGCCTCGTCCTCAAGCCCCAGGCTCCCGCTGCCTCCGCCCGGAGGCCACTTGAGAGGCAGCAGAGCTCCCGCCCGCCGGGTTGCCATGGTTTCCGGGGATCACGTGGGCGCGCGGGCGGGGGCGGGGCGCCGGGCGGGGGGCGGTGCAGCGGCGGCGGGAGCCGGAGCGGGAGGAGCTGGAGATGCTGCCAACCCTCCCCGGGCTGTGCTCGCTCTGCCGTTGCCGCCGCACGGAGCAGCCTCGCCGGGGGCCCAGTGCGCCGCGCTCGCAGCCGGTAGCGCCCGGGGCGCTCGCTCGGGGGCCGCGCAGCCCAAGACCGGACCGCGGATAGGGGGCGAGGGCGGCGTCCAGGCGCCTCGGCGTGCACAGGCAGGATGAGCATCGAGATCCCCGCGGGGCTCACGGAGCTGCTGCAGGGCTTCACGGTGGAGGTGCTGAGGCACCAGCCCGCCGACCTGCTGGAGTTCGCGCTGCAGCACTTCACGCGGCTGCAGCAGGAGAACGAGCGCAAGGGCGCCGCGCGCTTCGGCCATGAGGGCAGGACCTGGGGGGACGCGGGAGCCGCCGCCGGGGGCGGCACCCCCAGTAAAGGTGTCAACTTCGCCGAGGAGCCCATGCGCTCGGACTCCGAGAACGGCGAGGAGGAGGAGGCCGCGGAAGCAGGGGCGTTCAACGGTGAGGACCGGCCCCCTCGCGCCCCGAGCTCTGCCCGCCGCGTCCGCCTCAGTCTCGAACCCCGCCTTGCTCTTGAACCCTGTGCTGAGCTCCCCACCTTCCCCGTGCTCTCCACCTTCCCATTCCGCCCACCCCCTCAGCACCCATTTCGGTCGCTCCCACTCGCCCACCTTCCTACTCAGCTCTCTTGTCATGCCTTCCCTTTCTCCGGAGGTGGAGAAACGAGAGGTTGCGCTCCCGCAGCCCCTCTGTCACCTCTCTTCCCGGGGCGATTTGGGTTGGGCATCTTGTTGGAAGGTTAACTTTCCCGTGGTTGGAGATGTCTCAGGCTCGGAGAGAGTACCATTGTGCATGAAGGGCGCTTGGCGTCCTCTTTTCAGCCCTTAGATTTATTAATGGAATGTTCGGGGAGAAAAGGCGAAGCATGTAGGACTCAGTGAGAAGAGTGTGAAATCGGACTGGCTGAGGTAAAACAAATTAATGATGATAGCTGTGACATTCTTGGAATACGAATAATTTATTTTCCAGTTTTTCCAATACCATGTGGTGGTGATATTTTTGAACATATAACAAAGGATCATATTTAGCCTGACACCTAGGGGGTCTTGGGCATGAGGAAATAGGCTAATGATTTTCTTTCCTTAAAAAAATTATACAAAACATATATTGAATGATTTTGATGGTTTTTTTTTTTAAGTTTGTGGGGAAAAAATAACACCATGGGAAGTTCTAAGAGCTTTGTCGGTTGTCTTAATGAAAAGCCAGTGAGCAACTAAGGACCATGCCAGACACTGAAACTAGAAAGAATGAATGGGAGAGAAAGGAATTTTCTTAAATAGCTGCTTTTGGCGAGTCCCACCCCTTATGCTTCCCACCCTCTCCCTGACACACCAGACACACGAGTGTCTACACAATATGACCAAATCCCAGGCTTTGCAGGAACCCAGGCTGAAATGCCCTGGTGTGCAAATGTACAAGTGTTTTCCTTTGTGGTGTAAGGCAAGCGTGTATGCAGCTTTTATTTGTTGATACTGCTGGTGATTTGTGTGTCCACAATGAATTTCATACAATGAAAACACTGAAGTGCCATTCACTTCATTCCCTTATGTCCCCTTCCTAGGAAGGTTTTCATTTCTTTGTAGAATTAATTATATGCTGAATGAGCTATAAAATTAATGCATTCTTAGCCTGTTTGAAACACACAAACCCTGGACATCAGTGCTCTGTGAATGTGAAAGATTGCTATTTAAAATCTAATGTGGGACATTTGAGTGCTTTGAGAATAGGGTAACCATAGTTTTAATTGTTCCCACACCAAATCAAATGCTTGTCATGCTAGAAAGAAGAACTAGGCAACATCTTATACAGATGGTCTAGTAAGAGGACAGAGACATCTAATACTTGCATGCACACACATTTGTGCACTTGCTATGTATCTGTGACGTGGGAATGCACATGCAGGCAAGCAATGCACAAAGGAAAGGGGGACTAGTATCCTACATATGAGACAACAAGAAGGGGGACTTGGGAAAGGCCTCTGCTCTTTAGAATATAGTGTCAATACAGTCAAACCCAATTATATCTAAATTCTCTTGAAGCACTTTGCTTTGGTTTAATTTCTCCTTGCAAAAATGCGTGTCTTGCACATTGGAAGAAAGAAGTGCTTGTGTAAGCTGTAGGAATATTTTTATGAAGCTATATAGTCCCCAAGTTATCTTTTCTATAAAATTTACTCAAGGTCAGTTGTAATAAAGGCTTAACCAGTTGCCTTTTAACATCTCTACCTCCAGGGGTTTTAAAACTTCTTCACCATAACACAGTTTGATCTTTATCCAGCAGATGTATATGTCTATGTGCATAGCTGAAACTTTGGCATTGGTATAACCTCAACTGGGGCAGTTCTCTTATTTTATAGTTTTCTAACCAACACTTTCATTGTGTTAGAAGTGAACTGTGTTGAGAATCAGTTTTAAAAAGTACTGTAGGCTACAAAATGCTTGTCAGACTGTTTTTGTGAATGGCCTTTCAGACTTTGTGGGCATCTTATCTGGATCTTTTTAAAAAAACAAAAAAAAAAAAAAACAAAAAAAAAACAAACAAACAAAAAAACCCCAGCCCTTTAAACAAGTATACTCTATGGAGCTCGAATTTGTACAAGGCTATGATTTATCCAAACCTGATCATAGGGAAAAATATATATGTATCTGTGTATAAAATTATGCACACACGCACACACATCAAGATAGAACCATCATTTATGGGAAGCTTGTGGAATTGACCCAAAACCCACAAACCGTTTAAGGTTCTGTCTATGCAGGGAATGCTGAAGAAAACCCAGCAGACACTGGGCAGTTCTCTTGTCACGGTAGAGAAAGAATAAGTGTTAGATGACAACAGTCCCTGTGGCACAGCACAGGGTTGCAGGATCAATGACTAACATTTCACATGAAGCTTGAAGCTTGATTCAGAAAATAACATTATCTAGTACCCTTCTTAAAGAGCTTTTATGGATAGGTAAGACTTAGGCTTTTCTCTTTTCTCCTCCCAGCCCCGTTTTGGTTTGGTTGGTTGGTTGGTTGGTTGTTTTTTGTCAACAAACATTTCTGGTTTTTCTGGTACCCACAGTCCCCTGATCACACTTTGAAAGCCATTAGTCAGTGGATCATGATGGTCATAATATGTCTTGTCTTATTAATGGTTAGAGAAGGGGCTGCCATTTGTTGACGTCTGTGGTGTGCTGGGTCCTGCGTGAAAGTCTTAGTTCATCATCTCAGCTGCATGGGAGCTCTAATGTGACCGTCATTTATTCTGTGTTTCATAGTCAGTGTGCTGCAGAACCAGAGTGACTTCATCCCTGTACTCTTGTGTTTCAGGTCTACCTCCAGAAGGGGTTGGGGCCAACTTAACCTATGCTAGCCCCCTTATGTCAAACTCTCCTTGATTCTTAATATATTTTCTTTAAGGCTTTGGAAAGTTAACTTGCTCAAAGTTATATGCAGAACCCAAAGTAGCAAAACCAGGGTTTTGGGTTTGGGTTTTTTTTTTTTTTTTTTTTTTTTTTTAATCTGTCTGTCTGTCTGACCTTGAAGTCCAGATCATCAGGAAGTTCTTAAATGAAATTTGTTCTGTGGGTTGACTCACAGGTTGGGTGTCCCAGGTTTTTTCCAGTATTGGTATGGCTTTGCATGGTTGACTCTTGTCTTCTCTCATGAGTCACTTTTGTGAAAGGGATCGTGTTATGATAGCTTGAGGTTAAAAGACAAGTCTTGGACCATGAAACTGGTACTTGTTAGATTCCTATAAAGACCAGCCTGTTACCTATAATGTGGTAGTTTAATTAGAAAGCCAGATACCTGTAGTTACTAGAAAATCGGTCTGATACATTGTTGCAGTGCTGTGGCCAAAGATGATGCCAGATAGGTAAAGGTGTCCTTTTACTTCCTACTTGCCTTTCCCATGGATTCTTTCATTTGTTGAAAGTTTGTTAGAGTTCCTGTCTAATCTTCTAATCTTCCATGTTCATGTAGCTAGCACGTGCTCTCTTTCCCGTGCGCACCAGAGAGAGGGAGAGGGAGAGAGAGAGAGAGAGAGAGAGAGAGAGAGAGAGAGAGAGAGAGAGCACTGATCCTGTCTTTCAGGCAACCTTAGGTGGTAGAATGCTAGTAGCTTATGGTGACTCTCTCTAGGGAAATTCCCAGAAGCTAGAATGGAGACAGTTTGGCATCACCTTACCTGCCCTGTCCTGTCAAGGCATATTGCTTCTATACAAGGGCGTAGTATTCCTAAATCTGGAACTTACTAATGGATTTAGTAAGTAGTAGGCCAAATAGTTGAATCAATATTAACTTGGAGTAAAATGAGTGGTAATTAGATAATCATCATGGTTGGATCTTGTGTTGCTCAGAATTTCTCAAGTGATTAAAAACCAAGTAAAAATAGTTCAAGTTACCCTGATGGATTGACAAGTGGTAAAGAACAAATTACAAAGGGTCACTCACGAGCAGACAGTGTGGGATGAAACTTAAGCAATATATAGAACTAGTCTTCTCTGTTGCAGGGGGAAAAGAACTAAAATTAAAAATAGGTACACAACCCAAAAGATGTAGAGACTTATACAGCAAGAATGTCAAAGATGTATGCATGCTTGCAAGCTTCTCTCTCTCTCTCCCTCTTCTTCTCTCTCCCCTTCCCTCAATCCCTCCCCCCCACATACACACTTTGATTTTTACAGCTTAAGAGGGTATGGAGAACACACAAGATAGAGTTAGATCTTTTTAAATTAATTTCATAGGTATGTATAATGCATTCTAATTACTCTGCCCACTTCTCTTATCTCCCTCCCACAGTCATCACCCCCACCAGTCTCTTTCCCACATTTGTCACTTGTGGTTTTGTTTGATAACCCATTTCACTTAAGCAGGGCCATCTGTGGGGGCCTTGCTTAGAACTATGCATTGAAGCCTGATCAGCACCCCGGGCGGTCTACAACCAAAGCCGACATCACCCCTCTCCCTGACTCTCAGTACCAGCTGCTTTAGCAATGAAGAGGGAGGGCTTTTTATGTCTTTTTTGTGAAATTGGGATGTTAGCCCTTGTGTTCCTGGTGTGTATTCAGAGAGTAAGGTTATCATGAGAAGAAAGGAAGAAAAAGAGTGGCAGTGTTCCTGAAGAAATTCTCTCAAACAACTTTGAGCAAGCTTTCTTTACTTCTGATACATGTGAGGACTAAGAGGCCAGGCTCCACTGTAACCTGCTTAACAGTGGAAGCCTGTCTGAAATGGTGTCTCTGATTTCCTACAAATCAGATGGTGAAAGCAGGAAAGGTTGGTCTGCTGCCCTCACAAGAACATGCAGAACCTTCTCAGCTGGCTCTTTTTACCTGTTGAGTTCACAGTCACTCTAAGGAATTCCTGTGTGGGCTGGCCCTGGTAGGCCTGGAACTCCCTGTGTCAGTCATGCTGGCCTGAGCTCATCCTGTCTCTGCCTCCCAGGTGCTGAGATTACAGGCATGCATGCCAGGCCTACTTTCCTATAGCCTTCACTAAGAATCTCTGGTGCCATGTGGCCATCAAAAGATAGGAGATGGAGCAGCCAGTCATTGGCTTTTGCCTGATGTGTTACCAACAACACACGACAAAAGACATTTATTTTTGGCTTTCCAGTTGTTTTGTACAACGGAGAGAAAAATTATAAGAACCTTTTGAAATTATATTAGGTTAATGTTTATTTTAGGTATGTGAATGTTTTGTGTACATCCACATACATGTGTGCCACATGTGTGTTTGGGGTCATCAAAGGTCAGAAAGCATAGGATTCCCTGGAACCGGAGTTACAGACTGGAACTGGAGTTATAGATTGTTGCTAGCCACCATGTGGGTGCTAGGAACTGAACCCAGGTCTTCTGTAAAAGCAGCAAGTGTATTTAACCACCAAGTCATCTCTCCAGCCTCCTAAAAGAGCCTCTTAATATATTTAAAAATTTCAAATACATTTAGTCATTTTGAAAACATTCATAAAGGTTATATTTTGGTAGTAACTTTAAATTTGGGCATTTCTGGAGAAGTGCCATGGTGATAACAAGTTCATGTGTTCTGATGGTCCCGACTTCACAATGCTGTTACAAGGATAAGTGAGTTAGTATTTCTGAGGTCCTTGGGGCAGTGTATATAGCAAGCACTGATTACATGTTAAATGACCTAGCTGAAAGTCCTTCGGAGTTACATACTTTTGTTACAGAATAGTGTTATTGTTTTATTTGGAAGCCAGTCTGGTCTTTTTACTTTTTGGAAGGCTGAGGTGCTTAGCCCCTTGGGATTTAATGTGAAGCTAGCTACATTGCACAGTCATACATGATGTAGCCTTCAGCTTACAATTTGTGGCTCAGAGGCTTTTTGTAGTCATGAGACCGTGTGGCCTTCAGCTGTTAGAGATTTACTTACGTGATAGCTTTAAATCCTAAAGTGGATTACATCATTCATGCCAACTGCTAAAATATTGTAGGCATTGTTTTAGCTCTGGGTGTAATCCAGTTAGTAGTATTATAGAAGATCTGCAGTGTTCAGAGTAGAACAGTTAAACAAGAGTTACAGGTATTAAGTGGATTGCTTTTAGGGGTTGACACTGGGACATGAGTGGCCTCAAAGTAGTCCCCTTTTCTGCTATGCTTGTGCTTTGGCAGAAGGGAGTCACTAGAGAGAAACAGCTTGGGGAGCTGAGAGAGGAGAAATAAGAGAGGTGGGGCATGTGTGTGAGAAACTGAGGCAGGGCCTTGAAGGACAGTGGAGGCCTGAGGTGCTTCCCGACCTGTGTATTAAATTCAAGCTCACTTTCTGTAAGACAGTTAAAGCTTTCCATTCAGGTGCCGGAGAGAGGATTCCAGTAAATTTCCAGCTGTCAAGATTTTGTTTATAGCTGTTTAAAAAAAATGTTTTCTTTTCAGCCTTTCAAATGCCATCAGGAGAACACTGAATCTGTCTATTGGGGTTTTATTCATGATCCCTTAAACAGGTCATTTATCAGCAGTGGAGGCTGGGGATTGATGGGCCATCTCAGAGTGAGGAGGGGAGGGACTGAGCACAGGAGATTGAGGTAATTGGCTGCAGAGTCTCTGTCAGGTGTCCAGAACTCCAGAAGGAGCAACCTGTTACAAGAAGGAATGGCTGCGTGTGTGAATCAGAGGGCTGACTGTGCACACCCACGGTCCACAGAAGCTTACTAAGAACCTTTCTCCTCCCTCCCGTCGTCCTCTCTCCCCTTTCCTTAATCTCTTTCTTTCTTTTAAGAAGAGACATGATAATTCTGTTACATTCACTCTGGATCTATGAATTAATTCCTCTGTGAGAGACTCTTCATACAGCACGCATGCAATTTGTTTGTCTAGATGAGACAGGTGAGAGGCAGAAGCCCCTATTTGAGTACAGTTGGTTCAGGCTTGTAAGTTGAGCCTTGTTCAAAAAACTGTCAGTTTGTGTGCTGTTTGTATTAAGTCTTAGATTATGAATTCTTTTTTGTCTTCCTTTAGGGTGCAAGGTACAGTTTAAAAGCCTGGACTAAAGAAAAAAGTTGTTTTAGGATTTCTAGGGTTTGTTTGCTTTGACTGTTTTTCATTGCAATGAACGTTTATAATAGGCCACTGGCCGCTTAAGAGGCAGTGGGGAAAAAGTCAGAGTGCAGTGAGATCGCTGGGTTTGTTCATGTTCTAGTCTTTTGTGGACCTGTCTATACTGTCTAGTTGTCATGACACTCCCCCCCCCCCCCCAGTAAAACCTCACAATGACGCGATCATTATTATAATTTTTTTTTATGAGAGCAAATTTTGTGTGTTAGAAATTTAGAATGACTTAGCCGGTTTCATTATATAATTTGTGGAAATAACTGGAACTAAAAAATTCAGGTCAAGGTTTAAATGAAAACAAACCAATTTTAAAAAAATCAGCTATAAACACAGTTGGTGAGACATTTATGAATGTTCCAGCAGTAGGTTCTACCATGTGTGGCTTAATATGTTTGGAAACTTTGAAAAAGTCAACTCCAGTTGCTGCTGTTTAAAAAAATGTTTCTTAATTAAAAAAAAAAAAAAAGACAAAAGATCAAAATAGAAACACACATTCCACATGAAAGTGAAGCCAAGAAGATATGCTGTGTATAGTTATTCCTGTGTCTGTTTGGGTTGGGTCGGACATTGTTTAGTTTATGTCAGCTGTTCCAAGACAGAGCAGTTCATGGGAGTAATATTGAGGGATTTTTCTTTCAGGGAGAAAAGCTTCCATTTGGTTAAATACTAGTAGATCCTGAAAGCATCTTTTTCAAAAGGTCAAGTTAACTTAAGTGTGACTCGGTTATTTTACTGTAGAGGGCTAATGTTAAAAGGTGTCTTTTTACTTATTAATAATTATTGTTAACATCTGGGGCTTCTTACATCCCCTTGCTACAAAAAGGCTGTTAGAGACATGTAGCTCCATTTTCCCCAAAGAGGCAGAGTCGGGATTTGAGGCTGATGGCTATGGTCCTAGGCCAGCTCCGGCCTAGCAGGCCTGTGGCCTAGCAGGCCTGTGGTCCATTTCCAGCACTCACTGAAGTGACAGGCTTGAGAGAACATATGAAGAAGTGAGCTACCTGCTCTTGCCCTGGAAAGCCACAGCCCAGCCTAGTACCAGTCCCTCCCCTTTACAATCTAATTATTCCATCTGTCCCACCCATATTAGTCCTTCATATACTTTAGAAGCTCAGTAAAATATTTTGGAAATATGATACTTAGAAATATATGAAAATATTCTATCTTGAAAACCACACTGTATTATATACCTTAACTAGCAAAATGTATTTTGGTGTATATTCCCAATATGTATTTATAAATTGTGTGTGTGTGTGTGTGTGTGAGAGAGAGAGAGAGAGAGAGAGAGAGAGAGAGAGAAAGAGAGAGAGAGAGAGAGAGAGAGAGAGAGAGAGAGGGAGGAAGTGTCCCACAGTATAGGATTCGGAATGGAGGGAGTCTTTGTAGACGTGTTCTCATTTCTCCCTTTGCCTCAAAGGATTGCTTTGTACACTGCTTCACAGTGCAGAACTCTACTTTGAGGACCACAGTGTTTACACTGCAGCTGGGGACTCTGTTAGCAGAGGGTAGCTGTGATTCACTCTGGTGTCCAGATTGAAGCATCTAGACAACAAAGGACCCACAGCAGCTGTGGCACTAGCCATGTGGGCACTACCCCAGAAGTTTGCTGGGATATAGCGGGAAATTTTGTCTTACACTAAAGACATAATTCACTTTACCTTAAAAAAAAGCCTCTTTTGTAAATCTGTCTTTCTGTATATACCTTGAAATCTGACCAAACTTGTAGAGCACAACCTTTATAGGCAAATAAATAAATAGATAGAATCATGTTACAGATGCTTAATTAAGGGTCATATAATTGTAAGAATGCTAGTCAATAATGGAAGGAAGACAAACTTTAAAATAAATGCAGTTTCTTAGAAGATTTTAGAAATGACAACCTAGCCTGAGCCTGTTCCCCTTTCCATGTCCTGGGCCTGTTTCCCTTTCCATGTCCTGAGCCTGCTTCCTTCTCCATGTCTGAGCCTGCTTCCTTCTCCATGTCCTGAGCCTGCTTCCTTCTCCATGTCCTGAGCCTGCTTCCTTCTCCATGTCCTGAGCCTGCTTCCTTCTCCATGTCCTGAGCCTGCTTCCTTCTCCATGTCTGAGCCTGCTTCCTTCTCCATGTCCTGAGCCTGCTTCCTTCTCCATGTCCTGAGCCTGCTTCCTTCTCCATGTCCTGAGCCTGCTTCCTTCTCCATGTCCTGAGCCTGCTTCCTTCTCCATGTCCTGAGCCTGTTTCCTTCTCCATGTCTGAACTTGCTTCCTTCTCCATGTCCTGAGCCTGCTTCCTTCTCCATGTCCTGAGCCTGTTTCCTTCTCCATGTCTGAACCTGTTTCCTTCTCTATGTCCTGAGCCTGCTTCCTTCTCCATGTCCTGAGCCTGCTTCCTTCTCCATGTCTGAGCCTGCTTCCTTTTCCATGTCCTGAGCCTGCTTCCTTTTCCATGTCCTGAGCCTGCTTCCTTCTCCATTTCTGTTCCTGCTTCCTTCTTCATGTTTTTAAGCAAAATTAGAAGTCATTTCAGTTTTCCTTGTTGATACTGATAGTGTCACCTGTCCTTAACCACAGGGACCTTTGCAGTTTGCCAACAGCAAGAAGGGCAGGGAAACGCTGTTCCCAAGAGAGTTTTTTCTGTGTTATTGCACTTTGCCAGTTGTAGGTGATGGTGCTGGCTGGTTTTGTGTGTCAACCTGACACAAGCTGGAGTTACCACAGAGGAAGGAGCCTCCCTTTAGGAAATGCCTCCATGAGATCCAGCTGTAAAGCATTTTCTCAATTAGTGATCAAGGATGGGAGGGCCATTGTGGGTGGTGCCATCCCTGGGCTGGTAAGGAAGCAAGCTGAGCAAGCCAGGGGAAGCAAGCCAGTAAGTAACATTCCTCCATGGTCTCTGCATCAGCTCCTGCTTCCTGACCTGCTTGTGTTCCAGTCCTGACTTCCTTTGGTGATGAACAGCAATGTGGAAGTGTAAGCTGAATAAACCCTTTCCTCCCCAACTTGCTTCTTGGTCATGATGTTTGTGCAGGAATAGAAACCCTGACTAAGACAGTAATCAATTTTTTTTCAGTTAAAACTCAGTTAAAGCTGAATATTAAATATCTGTATAAAAATATATGTAAGTGCAAAAGGGTAGAAACCTTCTGATACATATAAATAATATGCTGAATGCTAGCTAGTGTGTGAATACTTACATCAAAGCATTTAAAGAGAATTTCATGGAATATAAAAGCTTTATTCTATGTTCAGTCTCAGAGATTTAGATCTCATTAGATTAAAAACCAAGCTGTTTTATCTTTGAACCTGACCCTTTTTAACCTAAGCTTTACCAAATCATTTTGAAACAACTTAGGACAGAGTGGATAGGAAGAGTTAAAATGCTACTTTATTTAAATGAGACAGGTGCTCATTGTGGAGACAGGAATGCATATAATTAATATATAAATTAATACAAATCCACATTAACTGGGAAAATCTTTGTGCTACAGTGACAGCTTGCTGCCATTTCTTCCTATTATGTTATTTATAAAAGTAAGCTCATTGAGGGACAGATTCGCATCTCTCCAAGTCAGCATTACTTTGTGGTTTATTACCCCATAATTTTATTCTTAAACAACTATAAATTGCTGATATCTTAATATAGTTTAGGAGATGGAGAGTCCTTCTAGGTCTTAGCTTACAGACACAGTTGTTCACAGATGTTTGATTTTTATATTTTTGTGGTGAGCCTAGACTTTACAGTTGAGCCATCTTTCCAGCCCCAGATCTTTGATTTCTAAGTTGACTGCTAATAACAGGTTACACTAGGAAATAATTAGGGCTCTCGGTTCTTACTAATTTTATAGTACTTACTTTATAATTCTTCAAAACTAATTCAAAAGGTATTTGAGTGTCTGAACTTTAACAAAATCTCTCGTGTAAAAAGTATTTTATGACAAGACTACATGAACTAGCCTAGCGGAGCTCAGGTCAGAGCACAGTGGGAGATTTCTTACTTGTAAGAAAGAGGTAGAAGAGGAAACTAAGTTTTCTTTTTTCCTTTTCAGATTACAAAATACCTCCAGTACACTGAGAGAAATAAATGTGTTAAATAACATTCACAAAATTCATCCCCTTACTCTAACCCTCTTACATTTTGGTACCTTTAGGCCTTTTGTGGTTTTGTGTTAAGGGGATACAATTAACACTGCATATTTTGCATTAGTACTGCCTAGGCAAATATCTTAGTTAGAAACAGAGCTATTATAATATAGTCCACATTTATATGAATCATGCACTTAGGAAAGTTTCTTTTACATAAATTATCATGCTTCAGCTTGTTTTTAGAATAGTGTTTGAGAAGTTACATTGATTCATGCAGCTGAAGTCTGTTTAAACTGCAGTGTAATGTTGTCTCGTGTAAATAGACACTATAAATTCTCTGATAAATGTTGGCGATTTTTTGCTAGAATACTATAGTGGATGTGTGTGTGTGTGTGTGTGTGTGTGTGTTTATTTTTTTTTCATTTTATTTTATTTACATTTAAGATGCCATCCCCTTTCCCCATTTCCCCTCCCTAGAAAACCCCTGTCCCATGCCCCCCTTTCCTTTTTGCTTTTATACAATTTTTTTAAATGTTAATTAAAGGATTTATAAGTTTGGTAATGCTCAATCAGAAGGGTAATCCAATACCCAACCTAGATATAAAGACTATCTTTGACTGGTGGAGACCTGTGAACATCTGCCTCCATGCCCCCTCTCTCTTTCTCTCTCTCATCATCTAGTTTCTCCTCTCCTTCATCTTCTCTCCTTACTCCATCTCTTCCTCTCAGTACTCCTTCCCACTTAGCTCCTCCTACATATCACTCTTCCTGTTAAAGTAAAACTTTTCTCTCAAAATACAGTTAGAGCATACTTATTCCTAATTGTACCAGTGAGGTATAAGATAGTTCTAATACCCAGTCCATCATTTTGTTGACTAACCAGAACTTCTGTCTTCTAACTAAAACACTTACTTTTGATCCTGGCTTTTTTTTTTTTTTTTTTTTTTTTTTTTTTTGGCTTTATAATGAATGTCAGCTGAAAACTATCTACTCAGATCTTTTCTCTCAAAGTAAATAGCCAGGATTGGCTATGAGACTATGGGTCTTCAACCCCGTCAGAAATCCAGAATGACTGAGTTAACTGAAGTTATAGGAAGCACTAAACATAGCTTCTAAAACTTAGCCAATTTATAGAGACCTCTGAACACCTGAGAAGCCCCTATACTACCGAATGTTCGAGCATCAAATCTTCAGCCTTCTGGTCCAGAGTCATCTGACAGACCTTAGTGATGCAGGATTATTAAGGGCTGATTACTCTGTCTGGGCAGATATAATCAGTCGACTATTCTGCATGTGTGTCCTCTTCAGGACAGTAGTTAGTCTGTAGATGGAAAGAGGCAATTCTTGCCTAGTGGCTGTCACCACACAACTGGCATAACTCCAAGGATGCTCAATTTCTTCTTAGAATCCACAACAGGAAGCTGTCAGGAGCAGACAGGTCTCTAATCAGAATGGACATTTATATAAATTTTTGTTGCGTCAATTCTATGGACTTCTGACGTTTTGAAAACCAACTATCCATGTAAGGTCACCTGGACTGTTGTCTGTTCACTCCTCTTGGCTATTTCTAAATAAAATATGGTTAACCTCCTAACAATTAACTCAAAGCCATAAATTTGCTATAGTCCCTTAACTCATAGGTTAACCGTCCCAAATCAGTGTGTGTTTATTTTTAAAGATCGTTTCCAGTGTGATCAGGAAACTTCTTTTGTCTCACTCCCAAACCTTTTCAGGGAACCATAGAATGAAAATTATAATAATAATAAATATGTTTTTAGTTTTCCTTTACACTTTTAAAAATACACAGTGATGTTCTCCTGAGGATATTAATATCTGATATTGCAGTAAATTAAATGCAGAATCTATCCTATTATACTAAATTTGGAAAAATAATGTAAAATAAAATCATTCTAATATTTGCTAAAATTTGCTCTTGGGCTGGAGAGGTAGCTCAGCTCTCAGACTAGGCTGACAAAAAAATTAACATTTTGTTCTTTTGTAGGATACAATTTTTAAATTAAAGTATGTTATTTATAAAATAAATGGGGAGAACCATTTTTACTATTAACTTTAATATATATATATTTAATTTATAATATATATATATACACACAAAATACACACATACATAGTATATATATATATATTTATCAGGTTTAACTTCTGTTAACTTCCATTACAATAAATATTGACAGATATAATATGGATAAGCAGAATTTTTAAGAGTCTAAAGAAACTTTGAGATCAAAAAGTTTTGAAGACTGTTGCCCCAGGGTCTCTGCCTGAGGTTGGGCAGGGCGATTAAGGCCAACATTGACCACACCTCACTTGGCTACGAGGGCTCTGCAGAGCACACACAGGTTATGTTCATCTCCTGAGTGTTACGTGGGTTGTGTCCAGCCACTGAGTGTTACGTGGGTTATGTTCAGCCATTGAGTGTATTCTGCTTCTTTACATTCAAGCTGAATCTCACATTTAAGTGACATTCTCAGACAAGTAAAGTGAGATGGATATGGAGAAATTACAATAGAAGTTCCCGTGGGATTACCATAGAAACTGTCCAGTGTCAAAAGGCTTAACTCTGCATTGGGATGTTGTGTACACAGCCCAGGACATTTGTCAAAGTTCATTGGATGGTACATACCATTCAGTGCTAATTTTGCTTCAGCTAAAGAACAGCAGAACCATGAATGGTTGGAATCCTGTTTTCCAGTCCTTAATTGAGAAACACCATTACTGTGATGGTTCTTTTGTGAAATCTATCTATCTATCTATTTATCTTCCTTCCTCCCTTCCTTCCTTCCTTCCTTCCTTCCTTCCTTCTTTCTTTTGTACACAAAATCTCAGGTTCCATTTTTGTAATAATAGAGTAAACATGAAAATGCTTTTTGACATTTGAGGGAAATGAAATCAAAGGGTTATCAGTTTTTGCTACTTTTAAATCTACTGAATGTTTCCAACCAGAACTGTGTAATATGTCAGTTTCACCAACTTAATACTTTTTAACTTTTGCCTTCATTTGTCTGAAAAATCAATAGGAGTCAGGGAGCATTTCCTCTCAGGGAGGAGCACCTCTCAGGAGCACTTCCTCTCAGGGAGGAGCACCTCTTAGGAGCATGTCCTCTCAGGGAGCACCTCCCGTCCATACTTTTTCATCAGCACAGTTCATTTAGACTTACTGTTTCTAATATGTGCGTGTTAGTGTTAGGGACTGTTAACCATGCAGTCCAGGGAAGACTTGTGGAGCTGTGTGAAGAAGTAGACAGTGCAAAATGCCAGAGATCTCTAGCTAGCTATTTGCTCTGGAGCAGATGGAATGGTGTGCTATAATAGAAGAGTTGAAAGGCTTCCTTGGGTTAAGGCTGTAGTGGCAGCAACATGACATCTTCATTCTTTGAAGACCTAGGGAACTCAACTATAGGTATATTCTGTGACTAGGAGGCCATTGTCATAGCCTTACTGGTTTATGCACTGAATTTTTCTCAAAGCTTTTATATTCTTCAAAATGTCCTCTGTGGGAACCTTATGTATATGGCCATTTGAACTCTAAACTTCTGGAATTGGTCAGGGTTATTCTTCCTCCCAGATGGAATGGGTCACTACGTCTGTGTTTCCCTGTTGACCTCACCTTGTTGCACCTGCTCTGTCCAAGCTTTGGAAGAGGACTTATGCCTAGAAAAGCAGAGGTTGGATTTCTGTAGTTTGGACAGTATCCCTTTCCCCAGTAGAGGGTATTTAAAATCTGGAGACAGTGTGGAAACATTTTTTACTTGGCCTTTGTCCCTGCCTTGCCTCTGTGTGGTTTTAAAAGGTTAGTCATGTAGAGACTCCTCTAGCTGAAACTGATTTTCTTCCTCTTTGTGTAAAGGAACATTGTTAGCAATCTCCTCATAAATTACAAAGAGAAGAATCATGTTCATGCCTAAGCAAAAATGTGCTTTCTAGTTAGTTTGTTGCTTTCTATAGTGATATTTTAAAATGTCAGTTATATTTGGAGTTATTTGGTTTAATACATAGAATGAAATTGTATGTCTTTTTAGTGACCATTCAAGTTGGAAAGTTCTAAATAAAAAAAAAAAAAGTTCTAAAAGCCCATAGTTCACCCTGTCCTACCTCCAGCCACAATCCATGTAAATAGGTGGATTCATACCTGGTCTGTATTCCTCTTGCTGTGTCAGCAAAAGGAAAGCCATGGCCCTCATATGCCCACCTCTCACACAGCCCACCTAAGGCCAAGAGGTACTTTGAGCTTTGTGGTTTATAATCCATGTCTCTTAGGACCAAGCAGTTAGGGTTTGAAGACCCTCCAGTTGTGATTCTGCTCTGGTGTTCCGCTTGAGAGGCCAGTGCACGTGTTTCTGAAATACAGGACAAGGGCTTGTGGGACTATTATGAATATCTTTGAGTATTTGTAGGAGTAATAGAGACCCACCAGCTTTTCATAGAATTATAGAAAATAAATTGTATTTTTAGGACCAAGAACACATAAAAAGTATATGTATTCTGTGATAATTGGTGAAATATTTCTGTTTTGGGGCCATTTACTTGCTTGTTTGCTGTTGAACTTTTAATATTTTAATTCTTTCTTGGTTCAAGGGTAAATTAATTTATTCTGAACCAAGTATTTATTCTGTCAAAAATAATTAGTTTATGCCTTTTAATTTACAATTTTCTCAGTCTTTTATTTAGGCAGCTAACAGATAAAGCAACAACATCAACAAAAGCAACTAATAAGAAGACAGATGCCAATTGATTTATGAATTCTAAGAGCGTTGCAGGTATTTTACTCCAGGACATAGGAACACTTTTCTGCAAAAGACACATTTATCTAATGTGGCTCTGGTACAGATGGGGTGGCTTTTTTGTGTGCGGTGTGTGTGTGTCTTTGTGCGCATGCGCATGTATGAATGTGACCACAGATCACTACCCAGATCATATTTGTTTAGCTTGGAATGTCTCTTACAGTAACATGCTCAGAAATGAAGACAGTGTCCATGCATTTTGAAAACTGGTCTCATTGCTTCCTGCTTTTAGATGATTGATGGCTTCTATTTTGTGAACGGTCTTGCTTTTCACCCTTCTGAATTCCTCTTTCACCTCTTTTAAGTTTGGTAAGCTCTGGAAGCAATTGTATGGAAATAGGAGTAGACCTAGTTCAGCCCTCTGGACAGAGACTGTTAGAATTCCAGTGCCTGTGTCCACCCATGTAGCCAGGAATTAGGCAGAAGCAAACAGGCTTGCTCTGTGTACTTTTCAGCTTATTGTCCCATCCAGTGTGTGTTAACTTGGCCAGGGTAACCTTGGGTACCGAGAGTAAAACGGAGCAGTTTCTATGGACAGTTACTTAGGCAGCTCTAGGACGCTGTTCTCTCTCCTGGGACTGGAGGTACTTCTTCAGTTTACTTCAGGTGTGAGGGCTTTTTCTCCTAAGAATACTCCAGAATGGAGGAGGACTTGAGTCAGTTATATAGTTCTGGTCTCCTGGGAGCCCCAAAACTAAATTGAGTCTAGTGAGTCTAGTGTGTCATAGTGTGTCAGTGATAGGATCTGTTACACAAGCATAGAGATGCCCGTAGTAGAGCATAAGGCTCACAGTGTTTCTCTGGATAGGCAATTGAGAGAAAGCACATGCACAGACAGTTTGCTGTTTTCTCTAGGAACCCTCTGAGGACTTATCTTTTCCAATATGTAAAAAGTTTCATATATTCTTAAATCATACCTGTTTCACAGGTAGACAGTGTGCTTCCTGTTTTCTTTCTATATTTTATGGTGTCTAAGTAATTTACCTTCTTTCTCTCCTCCCTCTTATCTCCTTCTCCCCTCCCTTCCTGTCTGTATTCTATGAGTGTGTGTGTGTGAAACACACACATGTATGTGCATCCACAGAATGAATAAGAACATCTAAAAATAGAAACCAAAACTGAGAGAACTCAATTTGTCATATATTAGACACCTTTATTTGTTAATTTTGTATATGTGGTGTATATGTGGGGTGTGTGTGTGTGTATTGAGACCAGAAGATGGGTATTGTTGGAGCATTTCTGATGCACCAGCTCTCAATAATGAATGACATGAAGACTTTTTATTATTTATGAAAACTTAGGCTTATAGCTTAGGCTTGTTTCCAAATAGCTCCTGTAACTTAATAACCCATTTATATCAATCCACATTTGCCACATGGCCTGTTACTTCTCATTCTGTCCCTGTATGTCTGACTTTCTCTGTGTCTGGCTGGCGAATCCCATGCCTCTCAATTCTTACCACAGTTCTGGTCTCTGCCTGGATGTCTCACCTTTCCTCTCCTGCCCTGTTATAGGTCATCAGCTCTTTAAGAAACCAATCAGAAGGTGACAGAGAAGAGTTTACAAAATATAGGTGATAGTTCATAAAAAAATAACAATACCAAAGTTTGGACAGTATGCTCTCTGCTGGTACAAAAATCAACATTTGACTAATTTAAAGACAGCCTTTACATAGTACACAAGAAGATTATCCCAACAGATGGGTGTCCTCCAGTTCTCTCTGCCACATTCTTTTGAGGCAGGGTCTCTCACTGAGCCCAAAGCTAGGCAGATGGCTAGCAAGCCTTAGTAAACTTCTGCTCCCGAAGTGCTAGGTGTTGGGGATATGAACCAGAGTCCCTGGGCTTGTGCTGCAGCAGGTGTTTTTACACTGTGAGCCACCAATCTCCTTAGTCCATGTTTATTTTCTTTTGAGAATCTATATTGCTGTTCACTATGTATACTTTAGAAATGGTAGTATTAGTTACAACAAGTATTAGCCCCTTGTAGTTAATGAGAGTTTATAGTTGACAAGCACTTTCAAAAGATACGACTTCATAAAATCTCCTGGGAAAAAGAGCAGTACTTATTGTTCATATTCTGTAGGTCAAAGTTAAATGATTCATCAGGCTTCATGGAAGTGGCTCAGTGGGCCAGCCACAGGGCCAAGGGCCCCTTTTCCTTGTGTGCTTTCCCACCCCTTTCTAGCTGCACGTGCCTTCTGTGTGAATTTGCACTCCTGCCTTCCTCTTGTATCCCTTCCTGGCACAGCACCTGAGAGAGAACATCTAAGTCATTGCTTGGCTAGATGGGTCTTCTTCCCTATGTTGCTAGGGAAGAAGAAACTCTAGAAAAAGTGTGATGTCTTAACTCACTACAAGCATATGTAGGAAATACTTGTGTTTCTGTTGTCTCTCAGAGAGGGCATGGGGGGGGGGGATATGGATATGTTGATTGAAATTTTGCTGGTCAGACATGGTATGTGTCACCTTGACTACTGAAAACCACCTGCCCCCGTTACATCACTTGTCTTGTTAACTGATCATTCTTGGCCTCATTTATTGTCGTGGTGAGGATCATCATCATGTGACTTACATGTGCACAGTTTGGAAGTAGATACAGTCTCTGGGAAGACTGTCAAAGATAAACAAAGGAATTTCATTTGTGGTGCTTTAGTAGCTATGTGCTTTAGCATGTGAGGAAAAAAAAATGACATAACATGGTTAGATTCTCCTATCTGTGTGAAACTCTTTATGAACATGAATTCTGTGTGTGGAGTCTGGCCAAATGGATGGTTCTGGTTACCCACATACCTACCCATAAATGGCATGGCAGTAATAGGATAGGGTTTTTTTAAGACATGTATGTTAAAAAATTATAATAATCCATCTTTCCTTTCCCTAGAATGATGACTCTGAGACTAAATATTTATTAATAAATGCCTGCCTAAGTTTTGGCTCAGTCCCTGACTAGCTCATAACTTATTTAACCCATTTAAATTATTCTATGTCTACCATGTGGTTAGTTACCTCTCCTTCAGTCTCAGCCTGCTTCTTTCTTTGTGTCTCCTTAGCATCTCTCTGCTGGTTTACATCAGTCTCTCATCTCATCTCTCATCTCTTGTGGCTCTCCCTGTGTCCCTGTTTTATCTCTATTTCCCAGAATCCTCTCTCTTCCTGCCAGTGTCCCATCTCCTATTTCCTGCCTCAGCTCATTGGTCATAAACATTTTTATTGACAGATGATGTTTATAAGAGATTTCCTCTACACATGTTAGAGTAAAATTCCAGACAAAACAAAATACAAGAGAAAAGGAAATTTAATCCTTTGATTGATTATTGATTCAGAACCAATAATTGTTCTGCTAGGGAGCTTTTAAAAAATCATTTGTTCTTATTGTGCTTGTGTGTGTGTGTGTGCAGTGAGTATATGTCACAGTGTACATGTGTAAGTCGGGACAGTTCTAGGATGTTGACTCTCTCTGTCTACCTTTACATGGGTCTAAAGATGGAACTCAGATCTCCAGGCATGTATGACAAGTTCCTTCACCCAGTGACTGATATTGATAACACACTCCCAGGGAAATGTTGATATGTATTAAATTTACATGAAGTAGTCATGTGTGTATCTAAAACACTATTAGGATCTATGATCACATAATTACAAATAGTCTCTTACAGACCTGAATGTCCAGCAGGGGGATAGCAATGTGAACGGGTTTACATGCAAGTGTGAGGACCTGAGTTGGAATGCCTGAAAACCACAGAGAGTCACATAAACGAGAGCAGGCCTGAAATCTCAGTGCTCTTGTGTGGAAATGGGTAGCAGAGAACAGTTCCTAGAAGCCTGTGGGCCAGCTAGCTTGACATAGGTAGAGGGGAAAACCAAAAGCCAATAGTTACAAGAGACTGTCTCAAACAAGGTGGAAAGTGAGTATGAAAACTTGTTCTCTGATTGATGTACAGTGTGACCTGCATGCATGAACACATACACACACACACACACACACACACACACACCATAACATTAGGAGGGATGCTTTCCTTCCTGTGCAGGAGTGTCCTGGAGGTTGACTGTCCAGGTTGTGCTCGAATCAGTGTGACAACTGATTTCCCACAAATTCAGAAAGCATATTCTGGGGTAAAGGAGTGAGGTGGGGTATGCGGATAGCATGTTCAAGACCCTTGGCTTTGATCCTTCCCCCGAAGGAGAAGTTGTTCTAGATGACAGGATCATTCTGGGAAATCTTCCTTAAAGAAAAACGCAGAAACAAGGTCTCTGGAGAGCACACCACACCAGAGGCCACAGTGGCTTCATCTTCTGAAGAGGCTGGCAGGGAGGGGCACTGAGCAAGGAGTCTGTATTCTGTTTCAAGTCTGTGACAGGCCTTTTACCTTCTTCACCTGCCCATGCTCCTAGATCTACATTCTTGTGGTTAGATCCATCAGTGCTGTCTCAAGGCATTGTCCTTGTAAGCCTTAGAGGACAGCTCTGTTAAGACTCTCATCTTAGGAATGCAAAAAGGGGGGTTAAAGAGTTCCTGAAAACCATGGACATTTTCTCTCTCTTCTTTCTCCTCTCTCTCCTCTCTCTTCTCTCTCTCCTCTCCCTCCTCTCCCTCCTCTCTCTCTCTCCTCTCTCTCTCTCTCTCTCTCTCTCTCTCTCTCTCTCTCTCTCTCTCTCTAGTTTACCTAGGTAAAGTTCTTTGTGTAAGTAATTTGTATCTGCTGTATTACTGTGGTGTGTAAAATACAAATGTTTTGTATCTTGGAAAATATAATTTGCTACCATATACTGATGATTGATTGAGACAAGGTCTCACTCACTATGTAGCCATGGCTGACCGGAAATTCCTGAGGTAGACAAGAATGGCTTTGAACTCAGAGATCTGCCTCCTTGGTGCTGAGATGAATGATGTTCACCACCACTCCCAGTTTATGTATTGTTTTGTTTTGTTTTATTTTATTTTATTTTATTTTTGGGTTTTTCAAGATGGGGTTTCTCTGTGTAGCCCTGGCTATCCTGGAACTCACTCTGTAGACCAGGCTGGCCTTGAACTCAGAAATCTGCCTGCCTCTGCTTCCCAAGTGCTGGGATTAAAAGCATGTGCCACCACTGCCCGGCATGTATTGTTTTAGTAGTTGGATTTTTGAGTTATTTCACCATTAACACTTTATGATAGTGAAGACTTATGTGGGGAAAAAGCATTGACTTCTTACTATGCAATTTAACTTAGTTAAGTCCTCCCCCCACCCCCCATCTCACTTTCCCTCCCCTTCCCTCTCCTTGCCTTCCATTTCTTGGACAGTGTTTTTTAGGTTTCTGTTTTCCAGGTTTGCCGCAGGTTGTGTGTATGATCTACCACAAGTTCATCACTTAAAAAAACCCTTTACTGTACTATATCTTTATCAAAAACACAAAAGTGTGTGATGCTTAAAGCTCCAAACTAACTGCCCCACAGAGCCTTTCTCCTGATGCTTGTTCCTGTGCTAACATACTCTTTATGAAACCACAGTGCTGAGAAGAGCGTGTCTCCTCTGTCACCGCAGCATAGACAACACTCCTCATGGCTACCTTAAACATCTTGGAGTGTTAACACGTATCATTGTGGATCCATTACTCTTTGAATGTGCACGATGGCCTTTCATAGAGTCAGCCACTCATTTCCTCACCTCTCTTAAGAGAAGAAAGTTTAAAAAGAACACCAAACCTTTGCCATTGCTTGAGATGATTATGTATGCAGATACAAAAAGAAACCCAGAAGTGAGTGAATCAGCGGGCAGACAGAGGACCTTGGCACACACCATCCTGTGGTGCAGCTTTTCGTGTGCACAGTAGTAGTGTGTTGGGGACAGTTTGCCCTTTATTCAGTCTAAGACTGGCGAGGACAGACTCTCCTTCACCTAAGCGTGGGTTTATTTTCCACAAACGTTTCCAGTTTGCTTCCTTTAGACAGCTGTTCTTTTTTTCCCTTCTCTGGTAGTAGTTCTTCAAGACTTGCTTCCAAAAGTAGATTGTGGAAGAACACATAGCTTAGCTGGCATTGGATGTCACTGCTGCTTTGTTTTCTAGTGGTATTTACAGGTTTGTTCTGTTCCAGTTACATGGAATCAACATCTTTTAATAGAGAGTTTTTATTTAAAGTCTTTAGGGGAAATTAATTTGACAGATGAAACCCTGATTTTATGTTACATTTCTTTAGGAACTTTTATTTCCTTTATGGGTATTGGCTACTTTATCCCTGAGTATTTAGTTTCATACAGTTTATATTTCTTCTTGTATTATTTATAAATTTCAATTTATATTGAAATTATGGGATTGCTTAACTGATTTTGGTTAACTTTTTTGGTTTTGAGAAAATGAGATTTAAAAATCTAATCTTTTTTTTTTTTTTTTGGCTCTTTTCTTTTAGCTCCAGTTATAAACCGGTTCACAAGGCGTGCCTCGGGTAAGTCTGACTGTCCTGTGGACTCCAGTCACTAATGGCATTTCAAAGATGATAGTTTTATTGGATGAAAATGTACAAGGAATAATTAGTGGGGAGTAATAACTTACTCATTCATCTTTTTTCCTAAGAAGAACCCCAATGTGATATAAACACATTAGAAATTACTTGAAAATTAATTAAGCCATGTGCAGATATGTTTAAGTCCCGCTGTGACCCAGACTGATGCAGACTTCATCTCACTCTGTACATTTCTTCTTACTTTTGACAAAATGGCTACTTGGGTGACTTTTTCATTTACCGGTGACAGTTTAGAAGAAGTGACTTAACAAATGGGCAAAAGAGACCCAGAAACAGTGAGGAGGGTACATTGTAACTATCCTAGGAAACCCTTTAGAACGGGAGCAAGCCACTTGACGTTTTATTGCTGTTTTATATTCCCTGCCACCCAGCTGCATGGCCAGGGGAGAGCCCTCTACCAAGGGCCTAAGTGAGGTTCAGTGTGCACCCCATGACCCATGGGGAAGGAAAGGCTGCAGCTAAAGGTGTTTCTGTCCACACTAATTTCAGTAAAGGGAGTTGGGGTGGGGAAATGGATCAGTGATTTTTCTAGAAAATCCACCCCATGGGATATCGCTTCTGAAGAGAAGAGACATGAAGTATACTACATTTGCTTTACGAGAGCTACTCTTCCTTCCATTATGAGGGCAGGCTTCTTTTTTGTTTTTGGTTTTTTTCTAGTCACTGATTTTATTTAGAAAAATATTATATTTATAGAAAACTTCAAAGAATAGTTGAATGAAGACATTTACCCAGATTGCTTGATTGTGAATTCATTATTCTGACACATTTACACACTCTTTCTTTATACACCCCCACACATATGCACACATATTTTTGGCTTCTGAAATGAAGGAGCCCAGGCCAACGTTGAGTTCATGTCCTTCCCCCCACCCCCAGGCTCCTTAGTGCTGTCATACCCATCAGCCTTTTGATTTTTTATTGACCCTTTCATAAATACTTGAGTGTGTATTTCCTAAGATCAAGATTCTCTTATGTAGTGTATTATTCCTATAATTAATGGAATATAAAGTTGATATTCTTTAGTCTACTGATGCGAGAGTCACACTTTTTCTGTTGTTTTATTCAGGGCTCCTTCCCACCCCCATTAAAGACTTTGTGGCTTAGTATTACATTTAATTATTGTATTTTGGGTTTTCTTCTTTTTCATAAGTTGACTTCCTAGAATTTTTGAAATTTGCTTATTGATTGATTGATTGATTGATTGATTTTTTATTTTTTGGAGTTTTGGAGGTTGTTCCTGGCAGTGACTCTGTTATTGGCTGCTGTGAGTTCATAGGTTCACAGACACTGCAGCTGACTGACATAGCTGGTCTGTGAGACCCTTTGAAGCCCATGGGGTCTTGGTGTTCATGTTTGGCATTGATTTCAAGGTCTGCAACAGAGCAGACTTGCTCTAAGAAGCACTTGTTTCATGTAACAGAAATGCACACACATGTCCAGATAACGAACTTACAAACTTTCTTTTGTTATAATTCTGTCTTTAATGCTTTACCTCAAGTATTGAATTGTATAGTATAGTTTTAACAGAGATACATTTCATTATTTTTTTCTAAAATTAGCATTAAGAAAAATTTAGAGCTGAAATTAAAGTTGGGTTTTTGGGGGGTGGTAAATTGAAATTTTTTCATAGGAAAACAGATATACAACTTGGAATGGATTTGAGGCAAATTGCGCCATAAGCAGATTTTCTTTAAGTGGCTAAACAAGGTTTAGAAAGCAAGTAATAATAGGAGAAAATGTTTCTGGTACGATACCAGCAGTATAAAAAAATAGTGTCTGAGTACCTGGATAAAGCACCCGCTTTGTAATAGTGCAGGCTTTAAGTACATGTTGTTGACTGTCCACGGTCCACGCAGTTGTAACTCCACACTTCCTCAACATGCTGACAATTCCTAAAAGCTACTTTAAAAAAGGCATAACCCAGATGTTCCCTCATTTGACCAGCTCCATCTAACTTTAGATGTGCAGAAGGGCTAGATATATCCAGAGTAAGCCACATGCAGCATGGCACTTGGTTGATTTTCTAATATAAGATTAGGTTTCTGCTGCACTAACTCTCTGTAAAGAAACATTTTTGTTTGTTTCTTTGTTTTGCTTTTCTAATGCACTACATACCAGTACTTTTGCAAAATAAAAAAAACTTTTATAGAAATTACCAGAGGGCTACAGTAGCTTTTATATACTCTTTATTTTTGGATTTTATCGTTTTTGTAGACTGCCATAGCTTAGGTGACACGACCTTTGCATGACCTACAGGACATGCGAAAGTTTGCATAAAAAGGTTTCATAAAGGGAATTTGCAAATACAACTTTAAAAAAGGTCATTATTCAGAAACCAAACATTTTATTTTTTACCAGAGTGGCATTTTTGCAAGCAGGTGTTGCTGCAGGAATGAATGGAGCCCTTTGTAGTGGGCGTCACATGGTAGCTGTGTTCCGGGTGGTGGCACACATGCTGTCACCGCTGTGTGGCTTGCATGCCTGTTCTTGTTGGCGGTATGTCACAGGCTTTACTTGATTGGCCTTACTACAGTGCACCCTACCCACCTTACTAGCCCTAGCATGGGCTGTTGTCACTGTGGACATGTGCACTCCTGCAGATACTGTCACGTCATTGATACTGGAATTTAATTATTACTGTTACTTTGTGCTTATTGCCACTTTCTAATATGTGAGGTTCATCATTAGTGAACAGAGAAAAACTGTACTTCTGGATTAGGTCAAAATAAAGAAACTGCCGGGAGTTGTCTCTGAGGGTTCATGCATGGCTAGCTTGTGTGAAGCTCTGGGTGCCCTCCCCACCAATTCACCACACTGTAGGAAATGAGAGTGTCGCAAATATGTGACTCAAAGTAAGGCTTGAGATTTCTGAGGTAGAGTGTGCTAGGAAAGGAAGACTTGTTACACTTACAGGGCGAGCAGCAGAGGTGGTATGAGGTTTTACTGGGATTAAGGAAGCCAAATTGATGATTGTCACTCAAACAGGTCATCAGCTTGGTTGTTCACCAACGGCTTCATGATAGTGGTAAAGTTGGAGTGACTCAGGAAGGCGTACCTCAGTGATGTAAATATGGAGACGCACAGACTTTTTTACATGTGAGTCCCAGGCAGGATCCTGGATGGCAGTTCATGAGGAACTCTGAGAGGCTCCTGGCCCCCACTGTCTTTTCTATTGCAGCACACAAGGAGTGCCACTTCTATGTTGCAATAGGAAAGTGATATTCTTGGTCAGAATATCACTTTCCCCACACTCTGGCTGTGCTGTGGGGAAAGTGTTAGAAAGGATAGGAGTGGACAGGAAGAGCCCACAGGTCAACATTTCTACTGAACACTCAGCATCCTTGGCAACCAAGCAGTAAGCGCTGTGTATCCTTGAGGAAGCTGCAGGCGTAGGGGAGGCTCAGGGACAGGGAGATGGGCTGGTGACATGATGTTTGTCTGCAGGGTCTTCTTCATGTAGATGACCAAGGGTAACAGAGCAGAGGGCATGGTTGGACTGATGGGGTGGGAGTAGAATTTATTCTCTGTAAATGCTTGTTTAAACTAAGACAATTTTCACCTCCCAATACTTCATACTGCAGAAGACAGTATAAAAAAGAGAAGAGGCCATAGTGGGATGATTTTTCCACTTACTGATTAAATAGTCAGTAAGAACTTACAGTGTGTTTAGCCCCAGGCTAAGCCCAAGGAAGGCAATGATGAGGGTTTTAGATCCATAGGTTATCAACCGTGTGATTAGGACAAATTACCTAAACTGTCTTCTGTATAAAATTACTTTCTGTGATGATTCATGGAGGAATGTTTAGAGAGCTGTCAGCATGACCCCTGCCCTGTACTCAGGGCTAAATATATACTATGTATATCTATATAGATAGATACTATCTATATCTATTGATAGATAGATGATAGATAGATAGATAGATAGATAGATAGATAGATAGTATATATTTAGCCCTTAGTTCAGTGTATCAAAGTTTAATGGAACAAAATGTCCTAATGTTGATTGTGTTTTATTTCCTTCTGTAACTTCCTGCTCTTAATCTTAATTAGTCAGAATACATCAGTACATAATTTTGAGGTAATACCTAGCACTACCCCAAATTTGGATGATGATCGTAATAGCATACATGAGGATTTCTTTACCTGTTTTAGGTAAGAACAGAAGTACAACTTTTCTCTCCTAAATTATCAGCTGGACCTATAAACCATTATTTTGAAAACTGTGATTGCCTTTATGTTTCAACGTGCTCTTTTAGCTTGCATATAAATGCTGCCACCTTACCCCACAGCCCCCATCAGATTTATCCAGCCGCTACTTTTGAGCCAATAACTAGAGAATGAACAATATTGTCCTCAGGTTCTGAGTCCCTGAGCTCAGTAAGCTATTTCATCCTAGTTTACAATTTGGCCAAGTGTTTTGATATTTAAAAATTAATGTTCTGGTTAAAAACAAACTGTCTTCAGACCTCCTGTTTCTTTTATCAGTTGAGAATCGGATTGTTCTGGGCGCAGTGGTGCACACTTACAGCCCCAGCACTCAGGAGGCAGAGGTAGGAAGATCGCTGCCAGTTATAGGCCATTCTTGTCTAACACAGGCCAGCCAGGGCTACAAAGTAGCATGCCTCTGCTGTGGGATGGTAAAACCACACCAGGAAGCTTGGTAAGGTAGAGCAGGTTGAGACCCGGAGACTCGGTGGCTACAGAACTGAGACTTAGGCGACTCCCTGCTCCCTGCCAGATTCCTGACCAGGAACACTGCCACACTCCTCACTCAAGGAAAAGTGAGAGTTCTCCACGCTAATGAGGTTTCTAGAGGCCCTGAGGGCTTAGCCAATAAGCTTCCCTTCCCAGACATTCCTCCTTGCAAAAGGTGTTTAATCTCAGGACCACCGGAGAAGTAGGTACGGTTAGGTAGGTATGCATCCATTTTCTGCCGTCAACAGTCAATAAACAGTTTAGAACTATGGACCGTCTCTTTCATCTACCACTGCCATGGGGATCGTGCAGAAGGGCTTGTCTACAGAGCCACAGCTAAATCTCCTGTAGAGGGCCTCTCTGAGCTTCCAGCCTGCCTCCACCGAGCTAAGGATAATCACTGCTTGGAGCTCTCCTTCCCCCCCCCCGCCCTGGACTAGACTCTGTCCTTAGCCCATCCAAGCATCTGAGAATCCCACAGCCCCGGCCTCCCCATTGCGGGCCCAGGGACCCCCGAACCAGCTCCAGCTTCTTCCCACATCTCAGACTGCGCTTTCCACCCCCACAGTGGTGTCTTGGTACCTCCCTACAGCCCAGGACCTGCCCCAGCAGCAGAGGATAAGCTAAGTCAGACTCCCCGAATTCTGAGTTCCACCTCCTCAAGAGACCATGCCCAGTGGCCAGGCAGATGCAGACCCACACTCTGCCTCAGAGTGAAAAACACAACACAACCTTTCACCAAATCCCCCTTCCCACTTTTCCTTCCTTTGTGTATTTTCTTTCTTCAGTCAGGAGTTAACTCAGAGAATGTCAACTTTGTTGTTTTACAGAAAACTTCATGACAAAGATTTAATTTCTAAAAAAAGACAGAAATGAGTGGTGTGTTGTTTTCATAACAATAAAAAGGTAGGTGTATTTCACAGTAGAGACCGGCCATCTCTAGTCATTGTCTTCTGAGGCCCATTTCAAGGAATTGTGAAAGTTGTTTCTAGACACCATCACCAAAAACGGTGGCAGAGACCTTTTTAGGTATTTTAAATTGAAATCCTAAGCATGTTTTTCCTTTCAAAGTAGACATAGGGAGTTTAACATATTCCTTGCATGACCCCAAGTGAACCTTTGAGCCAGGGAGATATTTTCTGACAGCCCCCTGCTCAGATGCTGTGCGGGGTCTCAGCAGGTTGGAAATGGCAGCTACTGTAAAGGGGGAAGCTTTTGTGCTCCCTGCCTGTTCTGTGGCTCTCTGCAAGAAATCACTGTTTCTAGTTGGTATTTGTACTTTATTTTAAATTTTGTGAGTCCACTGACTCCGTCATTTTTGTTTTTTGATTAGCACATTTATGCAAGGAGATCTATTTAATGTATTATAATTCCTTTTTTTAAAATTGAAAGCCAAAGAACTTAAAATCCAGAATTACATATTATTGACTAAAACTTTAATAATTATATTTTTCCATTAGGAGTTAAATGCAATTAAAAATATTTTCTTTAGTTAAGTGGCTGCTTCAGAGAGAGTTCATTATGTTTGGTTGTATCTGAAGGGGTCTAAGTACTTGTCAGATTGTGGGCAGAGATCACTCTGAGATGGTTCATTAATTACAAATGTTTTTCCATCAGTTTAAAATTCTCAGTCTTTTTTCATCTGCCATCTTGTCAAAGAATAAAATTCTCTATTGAAGATAAGGACCGTTTGAAAGAGGATCAGTTAGGCTGGTTTTGAACCTTAGTGGCTAAGGTAAGAAAGCCTGTTCAGCCTGTTGGTGCAGTGATTCAGGCCCCAGTGTGTGCCACCTGGAGTCCTCAGCTCCGCCTCCCCAGTGGTAGCTAGAGAGTCACCTGCAGCTCTTCAAACGGTTGAAGCAGCGATTTTAGACCCATCTTCATTTCATAGGCTTAGAGATTAAAGCATAAAGAGTGACTCAGTCCTCAAGATATGCCCAAGGTCAATGTTACTGAAATATTGAGTCAAAATAGTTTTAAATCTTTTATTAAACAGGAGTAAGGACAGTAGATTATAAAAGCATTGAGTACTTCATAGTCAAATCGTGCAGATATTTGTGAATATTCTGCAGGAAACAAAGACAAACCACTTCTAGCTTTTTTTTTTTTTTTTTTTTTTTTTTTTTTTTGAGACAGAGTCTCCTGTAGCCCAGGCCTCAGACCAGGGATGGCCTTGACCTTCAGACCTTCAGATTCTTATGCCTTTGCCTCCGTGTGTGAGTGCTGACATGTGTGTGTGTGTGTGTGTGTGTGTGTGTGTGTGTGTGTGTGTGTATGTACGCGCACGCGCACATGCCTGGTTTCTGCAGTGCTACGTACCTAACCTAGGGTCTTGTTTTGTTGAGCATGCACTCTGCCCTTCCAACTTGTAGCTATTTTTCTGTTGTGGTTTTCATTCTGAACTTTAAAATTATGTTAAATATTTTTCTGCTGAATTCCAACAAATTAAAAGCAATTGTTGAAAAATTTCAAAGGCACTGTTTTTCTACACAGGCTCTTACAGGTGAGGCAGCTAACTTGGTGTTATTGCTAACAGGGTTGTGCTTCTTTCTACTGTTTTAAAGATATTCTTTGATTTTATTCTATTCATCACTATTTTTTTTTTGTGCTCTGAATTACCAGTTTACATATTTATGTTTTCAGCTTTTAATAAGTGATTCAGATAATTTTGATCTAAATTTAACTGTTTCCAATTTTTCTTTATAGTTAAAAACCTGAAAACACCACATTATAGTATTCAAATGATTGAAGATGTATTGAGATGTTAAAATTATAATACATAGACCTACCTATATTTCTACATATGATTTGTTTTCATTTTATTCAGATTTGTTATCGCTCTTTATTTTTCCCTGAAGAAGGGGAATAAAACCTTAATGTCTGGAAAATTCAATTTAATGTATTTACATACTCTTTTTGTTTGATGACAAGCTCTCACTGTAGTCTGGGTGACCTGGAACTAACTATATAGACCAGGCTAACCTTGAACTCACAGAGATTCACTTGGTTCTCTTGGATTCACTTGGAGTGATGCGATTAAAGGCATGTGATGCATGCTTGGGTTTTTTGTTTGTTTGTTTGTTTATTTGTTTTTGTTTTGCTTTGTTTTGTTTTTTCGAGACAGGGTTTCTCTGTATAGCTCTGGCTGTCCTGGAACTCACTCTGTAGACCAGGCTGGCCTCGAACTCAGAAATCCACCTGCCTCTGCCTCCCAAGTGCTGGGATTAAAGGCATGTGCCACCACTGCCTGGCTTGCATGCTTGGGTTTTATACTCTTCAGATTCTGCAAATCAAACAGTAAAATAATGTGTATGTCACACCCAAGGATGACATTAGAATGTATATGCACACCCAAGGATGACATTAAAAACTGAATGGTTTTGCTTGATTGGTGTTGGCAGCATTGTGATTATGAAATTCTTTGTAATTGTTAATCCTATAAAAGATAAACCATTACAAAGGATTTAATAGGCGTACTTACTTCTGTTTGTATAATACAGAAACTGATGTCATATGCCTTGTAAGTGGCCTAACAGCTAAAAATGGTAGATGTGGTCTAATGACTTAGAAGAGAGGTGAGACCCTCGCTAGTTGTAGCACTCAGGAGAGTGGCCCAGTAGAGCTGCCCCTGGACGTTCGGGTGTAGGGACAAGATCATGAGTGGACGTGGGTGAGATCCTCCTCCCCTACTTGCCAGGTAGGATCGTGAGAGCTGGAGAGATGGCCCTGCCCCTTGCCAACTGCAGCATTGGGTGAGCTAGCTGGAGCAGTGCTGGAGAGCTTACCCTGGTGGTATGGGTGCAGGAGAGCTGGCAGGCTGACCACCCAGACTACCAGCTACCATCAGCTACTACCCAGGCCCACATCCAGGGCTTTGAGTTAGCCCATCTCAACATGAAGGGGCCAGCCTTGCAGATCCAAAGCTGCAGGATCTCCATGGCACAGGGCAACAACAGGATACCTGAGAGGAGTCCTGGTGAGGTTTCAGTATTGATAGAGTAGCAGAGGCCAGAGGCCTGGAACCAGACCAATGACTCACTGCAATGAACATCTGCAAGTAAAACTGTTTGGGCAAAAGGGGATACCATGTGACACACTGTGACACACACTACAGCTTCCATGATGATACTTTATTTTTGTTTTTGTTTTGGTGGGAGGTTACAAGGGCAGAGGACAAATATGAAGGAACAGGGAGATGAGTGAGATTGGGGTGCATGATGTGAAATTCACGAGGAATCAATAAAGTTTAAAAATAAGAAAGAAAAGAGGTGAGACTGGGGAAAGGGTATATGAGGTGAGCCTCTGTGAGAGGTGGGACTTAGCCTCTCCAGTTTAGATTTTTAATTTGAAATGGTTCCCAGGTCCTATATTGTCAGTGACAGTGAGTCAGGATATTTTTTTTTAATTTAATTTTAAATTTAGATATTTTAAATTTAATTTTAAATTTAGACATTTTAAATTTAATTTTAAATTTAGACATTTTAAATTTAATTTTAAATTTAGAAATTTTAAATTTAAAATGCGTTTAAACTTAGTTTCAATCATGAGGTCATATTTCCTACTATAGAGCTGAAATATTAGTGCTTTCCCCAACTGAAATACTGTGAATCAATATTGATGTTTTCGTAGTTGCAGTGAGTATATACACAAACAAACAGTACTCCCAGAGATTAGTGTTCTGAAACTTGTCCAGTGATGAAGTTTAGAGTCTAGATACAGTACAGTGTTGCATAATTGTGCCATAAAAATACATTCATACATTATGTATTTTAGAAGTCGAAGTGCTTCCTCAAGGTTGTACGAATGTGAAATTTGTCCACCCATTGCCAAATACCCTCTAAAATCAAATACAAGTTTATCTTCCTTTCTTGAGTTTAGTAGAGTGTGAAACAGAACATTCAGTGTTTCTAATTTTACAGGTCAGCTACTCAGTTGGTATTTCCTTACGCTTCAGTGTAACTTAGCCTCTTTGTGTATTGTTTGCCGCTTCTGTTTATCTGTGAATGGCCTGCTCAGTCATGAGGTTCATAGACTGTGAATTCACACCAGGACGCATCTGCTCAGTGAGCACTTGACCCTGAGGTGATCGCTTGCTCTCCAGACATCAGTCTAACATCAGTCAAGTGTAGTAGTAGAAGTACCAAGTGCATGGAGTACTGTTGAATAGTGAGATGAGTACTGTAAAGTACTTAACACGTTTCGTGAAGTGTCGTGAGAATATGGTGTATACTTGCTAAGCGTTGTTAATACTATAAAGGTTTTAAAAATGAATAGAATGTCGAGTATTGTCATTATATCTATATAATTGGTGGGCTTTCCTTCTTTACAGTAGTAACCAGATAAATTATATTAATGTATTTTCTAGTATTGGGCTAACCTCATATCCATGGAATGAGCTCTGCTTCTTCAAACATGATTAATTATGCTCTTAATGTGGAAGTGACACATAGTTGTTTTAGCACACACCAGTATAGACCTTTGAACCCAGAATCAAGAGGGCATCATTGGATGACCACTTCTTTCTGCCTTAGGTGAATAATTGGGAGTTGGAGCTAGCAATTATGCAGCTGGAACTGTTCTTGAAGAACCTAGTGATCACAGTAAGAAGTTTTAGTCATCTATAAGATATGCTAGTTAGTGCAAATAGTGAACATCATGTCCTGCAGGAAACTACCGTGTAGAGTGGCATTATGTGACTGTCTCACAGTTTTATGTATATTAAGATTACTTATATTATATGGCATTTAAGGAAAGTGTTATGTATTCTAATTTGCATCTTTTAGGGACATAATGCTTCTGAAATAGTATGTTGTTTTGATAGCACAAATTCTATTGTGTTTGATTTCATTTTAAACTGTGAATATAACAGAAAAGTGGAATAAATACCCACCCCTTAATTTCCACAAATCATGTATGAAGTGAGGACATGACCATTCCAAGGTATGAGAGAGGGGGGAGGTTTTTGTTGTAGATGCAAGGCAGAGTACAGCCAGAGGCATCTAGAAGAGTCCAGAGCAGGGAGAGAAAGTAGTAGGCTAAATGTGATCGAAAGATTGGACCAGGCCATGAAAAGGGGTAGGGGGTGGAGCAAGAGAGGACAAAGAGAGAGGAGGAAGAGAGTGCAAAGAGATCCTGTCTGAAATGGGGAGGGGGTGTTTCTGTGGGAATGAGAAGCTGGGGGGAGGGAAATAAGAGCTGGAACAGTTTAGGGTAGGGCGCAGAATTAGAAGAGCTGGGATACCAATGTGAGCTCTCTAACATGTGTTTATGATGCTTTGGTAAGCTAATAGCACCAGAGGTAGCCATTGGTCTCTTTTAGACCTGACAGTGTTTAAGGATTTTCCTTCATGAAAGTGTGCTCAAGAATAAGTACATGGGTCCCATGCTTTGAGCCCACTTTGTATACAAACTTGTAATATAATTAAAGCCTGGAATCCCATCTGGGCATGATGGTACATGCTTTTAGTCCCAGCATTCCTGAAACAGGCAGGCTGATGTCTGTGAATTCAAAGCCAGCCTGGTCTACAAAGTGAGTTCCAGGACAGCCAGGGCTATACAGAGAAACCTTGTCTCAAAAACAAAAACAAAAAAAAACCCCAAAAAACAAAAACAAAACCCCACAAACCAAAATAAACAAACAAATCCAGCACAGCATTCCACAGGGAAATAATTCAAGTACATAATAGTTAATCGTTTATTGGGTGCTTAACTTGAGATAGGAACTTTTCTAAGTGGCTTTGTGTTATTGATTTAAGTGGATTTCTGTTGTTGTGTTATTGATTATTCTTTAAAGCAACTCTCTATACCAGGTACTATTCTAGTATTAAATATAAACAGATTCACTGGCCAGTTCTTTGCCTTGGTTACCTAGCAACCAGTGGCAGGGGCAAGACTGAGAGTTGGACTTACTGTTTACACAGTTTTGCACTGTGTACCTAAGTTCTGTCAACATTGGGTATTCCCAAGGGCGGCTTCTTTATAGATGAGAATCTAATACGTACTGGTTAGTAGTGTGCAAATATTACTAAAATCCCAGGATAGAGGAGGGTAGGGACCTCAGTTCTGAGGTCTGGCTGCTTATCTCCTTCAAAATACACAAAACCAGGGAAAATCTTGGTGAAACAGAGGGATTTCTCTTTAGTGTGGCTGCCACTGGGAAGGTACTTCTAAGAGTTGTCTTCAGGGGTGGTGGGAAAAGCTCAGTCCTCAAGAGGAAGGGAGTCAATGCAGGGCAGGAAACACATAGCTTAGCTGTCTTGGTCACACTGTGGTTTGATTGATCATTATCAGCAATTAGAACATTCATGTCACTGGATGTTGTGGGGTGCCAGCATTGGTAGCACTAGAGAGATGGAAGAAGGGGAACCAGAAGTTTGGAGCCAATATGTCCCATGGCTTCAGTAAGACTTTATCTTGGGAGTGAAAGAAAGAAATAGAAACTTGGCTTGCTGTTGTATGGAGTAGTTCTGATTCTTGCACAGGACACTTGCAAATTGGTTGAGTCCAGGGTAACTGTAGGAAGACATGACTTGGAGAAAAGGATGTACCAGGGAGGCAAGATAGAATTAGCGAAGCCACTAGGCTTAGAATGGTGACTTGAAGGCACTGTTCTATGGTCTGGAGCACAGGATGTTGTGAAAACTGGCAGGTGACAGTCTGTCAGTAGTGGGTGGGCAGACACACTTCCCCTAGTGGTCTGAGGAGCTCCTTTCCTTTTAGCAGGGAGTAAAACTGGATCCCTGACTGCTGTCACAGAGAAGAACTTTTAGAATGAGTCAGAGTGAATCGGAAGTTGGCAAAGTTATTCAAACCCAAGCTCTTGTGTGGAGGGACAGGACTGATGGGTGGGCTCATCAACTGTGGAAAAGGACTGTTCACACAATGTCAGTGCTCTTTGATCCTGATCAGATGTCTCGGCAGTGGCTGTGAACATAGTTCTGTGTAATTGCTCAAAGGATGCCATTTATGACAAAGTAAAGTTTAAATCATATGTAAAAATAAATGGCTGTTTTCCTTGTCTCTTTTATCTGAAAGATAAACATGGAATTATAAAATGGTTTTATGAGGTGTGTTGTTTAGACTTAGGGATGAAAAGAGTACTGGCCACAAACATCCTGGCCCTGTATAAATAAGGTTCCCTGTTTCTAACATCCTTGTTTGAGCTGTCTTTGGGAAAACAAGCACCAATTTTATGGGCAATTTAGATTTTATCAGTTGTATTGAAGTTTCTTTACCCAGCCAGCAGGAAAGACAAGGTAGATCCTGTTAGGAATTTTAGAAAGGGAGCCAAGGAAGAGGCCAGGATGAATGTCTTTCAACTTACTCTATAGCAACTGGTATGTTAACTCTATAGCAAGTGGTATGGTTCAATGTGTGTGTATGTGTGTGTGTGCCCACTCAAGTGCGTGCACATGCACGCTCTCACACACATGTGTGTCTCTCATTTAGTCTGTCTTATGTCCTGCAAACAAGGGAAGCTTCAGTCTCTCCAGAACATAGAGCCTGACTACCTGCAAACCGTGATAAGCCCCACAAAAAGATTCAGATTAGTCATCAGGAGTTAGAGTTGCCCTGTTTGTCTAGGGTTTGTTAAGGCCTGAGTGGGTCCAGAAATTCTTGGCTGTACCTGTAGCTAGCCTTGGTTGACCCAGCTAGGATTATTAGTCTCATGTCTACTTGATACTTCTTAGGTTAAAGTGGCTGCCTATGAGAAGCACTCTGTCTATAGGTCTTTGCCAGTGTCTTTGTTTGAACACTTAAAATGAAAGACACTGGCAAATCCTGAGCTCTTGGTATCCAGACGCTCACTCCACCTGTTTTACCACTTGCCGATGTGGCTGCAGGTGGCCCATTTGGATGTGAGTCCTTTTCTGTTGAGAAACACTGTTATTTATAGTAGAATATTGCTTCATGTAGAATGACAAGAAATAACAGTATGGGACAGATGTCACTGTTCTTTAAAATAAAAGAATGGGACCATTATCATGCCTATCAGTTCACCTAGCTGCTGAAGGAAGAATTTGCAAAGAAGAAATAATACTTTACTTTATGTCAGTGGCTTTAAAGAGACACAGTAGGGGTTCAAGGTCAGCCTTTCATCTTAGAAGCCATTTTTTTCATTTATTTAGCTTAAAAAATCTCTTCCTCCCTCCCTCCCTCCCTCCCTCCCTCCCTCCCTCCCTCCCTCCCTCCCTCCCTCCCTCCCTGTCTCTCCCTCCCTCCCTCTCTTCTTCCTCTCTTCCTCCTCCCTCCTTCCCTCCCTCCTTCCTTCTCTCCCTCTCTCCCTTCCTCTCCCCCTCTCTCCCTCCCTCCCTCCTTCCCTTTCTCTCTGCACCATATGTGTGCAGGTACCCCCCAGAGGTCAGAACAGGCCATCATCTGCTCTCTTGGAGTTGGGCTTGTAAACAGGTACAGGCTGCCTATTGTGAGTGCTGAGACCAAACTTAGCTTCTCTGGAAAAACAGCACAGGCTCTCTTAACTACTGAGCCATCTCTCCAGCCCCCTTAGTCTATATTTGTAATGTTATTTTCTTAAGCAAACAACCACTTGATTCCATCACACTATACAAAATAAAATAATTACGCTTTAAAATCAGATGTGGGTTTTTTTTTTTTTAGTTGAAAGTACCTCCTACTTTGTAAGAGGACTGTTGCTTTCTGTAAAAAAAAAAGGTAATTGTGTGAAATGATTATATTTACAGAATTACAGAAATGATGCTTTATAATCTTCTTGGCTATTCCGCTGTCCTTCTAGTTAAATTAACAATCACTTAGTATTTATTGTTTACAAGACGCTGTTAGCTGCATGGTTTTTAAACTGTTAATGATGAGGAAGGTGAAGCTTAGGCCCAACCCTTGAGGGTGCTTTGTAGTGACCATCTCCTCAGAGTTGTGTGCTGACACAAATTTCAAGGAGATGAAAGTCATTCACTCTGATTCTGTGTATATATCCTACATAGAGTGAGAAGGAACCAGGTACACACTCAGTGTGTCTGTGTTCTACCACGGGCGAGGGAGCCAGGAATCTGCCTTCTTGTAGGCTTGCTGGCCCACCCTTGAGTGCTACTGTTGTAGGCTTTAAAGGTACTGACTTGAATGCTAGGGGATTTCCCTATTTCTTGATTGAGGTTACTCTCCATATGGTGTGGGATACAACTTGACACAGGTCCATGTATCACAGCAGTAGCAGCTGCCAGAAGGAGCTGCACCACCCTTCTGCGGACTTTTAGATGGTGGCTGGCAGTAGTGACTGTTCCTCAGGGGAACAGCAGTCAGGGTTGTGTTGGATGGAAAGGAATGTGTTTTTGGACTCCTGTGACCTGTGTATCTGACTCCATCCATGGCTCCCTGTGGGATTTAGGAGAATAATGCTGACTAGTAACACTTTCCTTTTCGTGTTGTGTTTAGAATTTATGCCCTGTGTAAAATGAGATACGCATACAGTGCATTCTGTTTCTACACAGAAGGCGGATGTAATTCGAACTGATTGTTTATTTAGTAGAAAGTGAGTGTCAGGGCTTATGTGGCATTTGGTTATAGCTTTGATGGGAAAGCAGGATTTCAGTCGGCATGAGTACATAGTGGGGGAGTAGGTAGTGGGGGTAGTAGCTTTCCCGGTATGTGAACCATGTAAGACAACTTTGTGGTTCAGGAAGTAGTGATCTAACTAAATGTCAAGTACATAGACTCTGCTGTGGACTACTGAGAGGAGTGTCCCAAATGAGAGTTGGATCCAGGCCAGTGGGGAGGAGCCTGTGGAGCCACCGCAAGACTCTGGGTGTTTTCTTTGTTGTGTTTTAGGTTGTAATTAATTCACTAATCTATTTACTGTAATTTCTTCTTTAGACAGAGTTTTGGTCTGTTACTCACAGTGGCCTTGAACTTACCATACCCATGTAGCCCAGACTAGCCTCTAATTTAGTCTTCCTGCCTCAAACCGCCTGAGACTGCGACTATATGTGTATGTCAGCAGAGCCATTGAAGCTAGGATTTTATTCTGAAAGCGAGGAACCATTAGAAACATATGTTGGTTGTTGGGGTTTTGTTTGTTTGTTTGTGTCAGGTAATGAATTTAGCAAATGATTCAACCCCAGGATGATGGGGCTAGAATGTTAACATTTCAAAACAGGCCCTGTAGTGCCTGCCACTCTTCTGGATCCTGTGCAGGAAACAGCTTTGAGGAGCCCAAGCACTCCCAGGGACAGCGTGCAGGGATCCAGCGCCTTACAGAAGTGTGCATGTGGACCCGGAAGCACCAAAGGACAGACATCCTGAGTGCGCTCAGTGTTTCCTGACCCCGTGTTATGTTAGAAAATAAAGAAATTAAGAGACTAGGAAATATATTTATGGAGTCTTATGTTTATTCAAATATTCATCATTTAAAGACATTTAAACTTTTCAATTTAAAATTATTTCTTTGTGGCTTTTGAGAGAGTGGCGGGTATGTGTGGAGGCCATTGATCAACTTCAGATGTATTTGTTTCTGTGAGATAAGGTTCTCTGCTGGGATGTGGGGGCTCACCATTGAGGTTAGCCAGGGTTTTACCATAAGCACAACATATAAGTGCATGCCACCGTGCTCAGCTTTTCATCTGGATTCTGGGGATTGAACTCGGGTACTTATGCTTGTATGACAGGAACCTTTAGCATCTCCCAGCCCTGAGATTGGGTCTCTGTAGGCCAGGTTGGTCTTGAGTTGCTAGATACTGAGGATGACCTTGAACTTCTAATCCTCTGTCTCCACTTGGGCAAGTGAGGGGCTTACAGGTGTGTACCACTACTCTGGCAACTACCTCTAGTGTAGTTCTGGAGATTGAACCCAGCACCTTATGTGTACTTAACCTAATTACCATCTAATCTATATCTCTGCTCAATTTTCATTATTTTTTACAAAGCAAACATTTAATATTTTAACCATTCTCGAGTGTTTGGGTTGCACAGCATCAAGTCTCCACTTGATGTTCACTAGTTAGCGCCATCGCCCGCAGAGTTCTACACCCTAACTATAGCCGTCTGCGTGAAACAGTCAACTTCTCAATCCCCTTTCCTGTAGCCACTGTCAACCACCATGCTGCTTTCTGTCTCTGTGTGTCTGACTGGCTACACTCAGTCCTGCTGAAACTGATTTATTACTTAGCATGATGCCTTTAAGGGCAGTCCACGTTATAACACGTGTTAGAGCTCCTTCATGTTAAAAATGAAATACATTCGTTCTGCGTATATTCTGTGTTTTGTTATTCATTAGTTTCATGATTGACATTGCTTCTGCGTTTTGACTAATATGCTATTATAAAACGGATGCACACATACCTTGTATGAGTCTTCACTTCTGTTCTGTGGAGTATATTCCCCAAAGAGGGATTGCTGGAACATATGGTAATTAAAAAAAATTTTTTTTTGAGGAATTATTTGTTTCTTTCTCTCTTGATGTGATTAAAATAGCCTGAAGAAAACAACTTGAGAAAGGCTTTATTTTTATCTATGATTCCAGAAGAGATAAAGTTTGTCCATAGGAGGAAAGGCATGGTGGTGGCAGGAGGCTGGCCTCTCATTGCCTCAGAAGTCCAGAAAACAGAGCAAACAGGAAGTGGGACTAGACTGTAAAACCTCCGGGTTGTGGTGATGTTTCCTCAGCAAGACTTCACCTCCTAAACATACCATCACCTCCCACAACAGTTCCTCCAGCAAGGAACAAGGACTTTGGACAGGGCTGGACGTAGGAGTGGAGGGCAGGACATGCTTCACCATACAGCATAGTGTCATACTGCTACCAACAGTGCCACCGTGCTGTTCCCAGCAGTGCAAGCTTCCAGAATCTCCACAGCATCACCAGTGTTTGCTGTGTGTGGTGTGTGTGTGTGTGTGTGTGTGGTTGTGGAGAGAGAATGCCAATCAAAGGTACATGAGGAATTGTTTTGTAGTGGGTTGGCTTACCTTCCCCTAATGATTTGTGGTATGGGGAAAACATCTTTCATGTGCTTATTGATAATTTTCACATTATTGAAGAAATGTCTACTTAAGTCAGTCCCATTTTTAAATGAGGCTGATTTTCTCTTGTGAGTTGTTTATAAATTCTGATTATTAATTCCTGATTAAAGTCATGGCAGCTTGCAGTTTTCTACCTTTGTGGGCCAAATATTTACCATTCTGATGCTCTGCACTTTTCCTTCCTCTTGAATTGAGTTTTCTGTCCGGTGTCACTTCCTTTCACCTGAAAGAACTCCCCTTGACTTCTGTTGCACATATGCCAATAGTGCGTCTCTGCTTACTGGGAATGAGTTTACTTCATGGTGGGTTTTTTTACCTCCCCACTTCCCCCCAGCATTTTAAAGCATAGTTTTTCTAATTACAGAATTGTTCGGAGGAGCATGCTTTTCTGTCAAAGCTTTCGGCACACCATTTCCCTGCCCTTTGACCTCGTGGCTTCTTTTTCATGGTTTAATGTTATGTAATATTCTATTTGAACGTGTTCTCTGGTTTTGACTTTTAACAATGTAGATAACCCCATGCTTAGGTATGAATGTCTTTGTATCTGTTCTGTGCCCATGGGACTTTGGATCTAAACATTGATGGCTTTTTGTGTCTTGTCTTGTTTGAGACGGTCTTAAGTTGCCCAGCCTGGCTTTGAACTTCTTATCCTCTTCCCTGTACCTCCTAATGCTGAGATTGGAAATGTGTACAACCATCTTAGGTTAATGTCTTTATGAAATTGTAAAACTTGTTTGCCTGTAAGTGAATTATATATTCTAGCTAGCCCACATAAAAGACACAGAAACTTGGTATTTTGCTTACAAGCTGTAACCGTGGTTGGGCAGGTTCTGTGCTAATCTCATGCATATACAAACCACATGCCCTTTGTTACTTGTTCTCTGAGTTTCACTCAGGCCTCTGCTGGTCCATCAGCCTGTCCTTGGGGTGCACTTCTCTGGGCCACATGCTGCTGGTTCATCCTGATCTTTCTGTCTTCTTTTCCATCTTCTCGTGGTTACTCTCACTCTATTCTTAGGTTCCGCCTTTCTCTCTCTACTGCCCAATCACAAGCTCTAGCCTTTTATTAACCAATAGCTTCAAACTGGGGAACAAGGGTTGCTCAACAAAGGCTGGTGTGAGAATGCACTTGTCTAGAGGGCAACCAGATCTGGGGTGTTGAAACTTTAGCATTGGTATATATGGTGTGACAGACCAACCCCCAACATTTGCCACCATCATCTCTGAGAGTACCATGTTTGTGAGACACTTCCACATGGGTCAGTGTGCTGCGCAGTGTATCACAAGGCTCTTAGACATTTCATCTTTGTTCATTAATTTTTTCCAATGGGATAATTTCTATCAATCTGTCTTTCAAGTCTTTGGTTCTGTTTTTAAACATTGATTATATTTGTTTAGTGTCTATGGGATTGTATGTGTGTGTGCACATACAGATGCAGGTGTACTTGCCTTGCCATGTATATGTGAAGACAGGAAATTGATGGTCAGCATCTTCCTCGGTCACTTTACGCCTTAATTTTTGAGATAGGGTCTCTCAGTGAACCTGTTTTGTCTAGACTGACTGGCTAGTGAGTCCCTGGGATCTTCTTGTTCCCACTTTCCAGTGCTGGGCTTACAGATGTGTCCTCTCATACCTGGTTTTACATGGTTGTTGGAGATTTGAAATGGTCCTCATGCTTGCCCAGCAAGTACTCACCCACTGACCGTCTCCCTAGCCCAAGTCCCCATTCTTCCTTCCATTGAGCCTTCTAATGACTTCAAAACCAAACCCAAGTTGTTAATTTTTCAACACAATTTTCCTTTGATTTCTTCTTGTAATTTTCTCTTTAATGAAGCTGATTATTCAACCACTGTCATAATGGTTCAGCTGATCAAATATGGTTTCTTTTGCCTCCATGAAGGAAATAGCCTCTTTGAAATTTTCACTGAGTTCCCTAACTGTGTGCAGTTAGAGTCAGGTTTTTACAGTCTGTGGGTCACAGCTACTTTTCCTCTGCATGTCTCATGTTTGCTAAGAACTGGACATTTTAGGATCTTTATGGCAATGTTTCTGGATCCTGAGTTTCCTCTCCGGGTTGTTGCTTCCTGGCAGGTGGGACAACCTGTCTGTGGTTAAATCCCTGTGCTCCAGCTCACTGTCGCTTGTGGCATTGAGGGTTGGTTTGTGTCTGCCTGATGTCATGGTCAGAAGTGACAGCTGATAGGTCTTGTGTGAGTTTGGGAACGTTTAAATTTCAGGCAGTTTTCAAGTGAGCATTGGCATTTACTTTCTGCAGGGCCATCTCGTGTCCCCTCTGCATGCACAGAGATGGCCTCCATTGCCTTGTTGACTTCCAGACATAGGTGGGTGTCTTGGGCCCTGCCAGCTTCTGTATACCACAAAGCATAACCACAGCACAGACACATGGAAAATCAACCAAACTTCTATCTGTCAGACTTTGCATTACATTTCCAGTTTACTGCATCTAGGAATGACACTATTTTATGCTCTCTAAACTTCAGTGTTGCAGGCCTGCCCTGTATGTGTGTGTCTGTGTGCACGTGCGGGCTATCTGGGGTTTTTTTGTTTCTTGTTTTTTTGTTTGTTTGTTTGTTTGTTTGTTTTTGTTTTGTTTTTTTGTTTTTTTTGTTTTTTTGGGGTTTTTTTTTTTGTCCATTTCCATGTTCACCTGGGATAGCATATCAAACAGACTTGGGATGTCAATGATTTCCACTGTGTTAACTGAAAATCTGGTCTTTTTTATGAATAAATGCTTCTTACCAGATGCCTTTAATTTCCAGAGTGCTCATTTCCTCCCCCTGAGCTCTGCATAATTTCTCTCTGCCTTTTTGGTGGTTGGGGTGGGGCAGGATCTACCACGTTCCTCATTCTACTAGGCTGTCCTGGAACTCTCTGTGTAGACCAACCTAGCCTTGAACTCAGAGGTCTGCCTGCCTTTACCTCCCAAATGCTGGGGTTCAAGGCATGTGCCACCACGCCTGGCTAAAGATGTTTTTTTTTTTTTCAAATGCACTTACAATATAGAAGAATTATAATTACATTATAATTACAGGACTGAGATAGATATTGTGTTCATAGTGAGGAGTGGACCTTACACTGTACCACTGGGCTGCATCCCACCATCTTGTTCTTTCAAGTAAATGCTAGTTTTATTAGAAACAGCTTTTAGTTTTACCATGGAATTGTTAATGAGTTATTTTCCTAAAGTATTTGGGAAACATTTCTCACCTTGATTCTGTTAGTTTTAGAGGCTGTATGTTTTCAGGAAGGATAAAATCTTAAAGCCAATTTTGAGAAAAGATTAGATACCTTAAAAAACAAAGATGGTTAGTAAGATAACTTTTTTATGGTTTTATTTCCATTTTGTACCTGAGTTGGAAATAATTTGAAGAAATTTAGTAATCTTTTTGAAGTATGCATGTTTAAAGAAGTTTGAGAATAACTTTTAAATTATTATTGTTATTGTTATGATGATGGTGATGATGATGATGATGGTGATGATGATGATTAGTTTGTCAAGACAAGGTTTCTCAGAATAGCCCTGTTGTCCCGGAACTCACTTGGTTGAGCAGGCTGGCTTTGAACACACAGAGATCTGCCTGCCTATCTGCTTGTGAACTAAGAAAAACATGGAAGGTAGATAGGAAAATCAGAATAACCATAATCTTTCTAAAGAGAAGTACCTGCTATGTAAAGATTGTATCCACCTTGACAGCCATCTTCCATGCATGCTTTTTATAAATATACAACATGCACCTACCTTGCAACTGGCTATAAAAACATATAGTAAGATTTAGTCAACATTTCCTTGTATTATAAAATATTCCTGTAAAAACAAAATTCTTAATCAAAAATGAAATTTTCTTTTATTTACTTTTTTTTTTTTTTTTTTTAAGATAGTGTCTCATGTAGTTTAGACCGGCCTCAGATCCATTGTGTAGCCTTGCATTCCTAATTCTCCTGGTTCTCCCTCCTCCGAGCTGGACTCACAGGAGCATGCCATCACACTGGGTTGCTATGGTGCTTGGGCTTGATTCCAGGGCCTCCTGCATACTGGGCAACTAACCAACTGAGCTGCATCCTTAGCCTCTTAAAAATTAATTTAAAAATATTAATAGCATACATGAATACATATCTTAATCATTTTTGTTTATTTTTGGGGACTCTTTTTAACTATCAGTTTTTAGATGAAAGGACTTGAAGAGTACTTACTGAATTGAGCTTGAGAATGTTAAAGGCTTTATTTTTTGTTTTTTTTGTTGTTGTTGTTGTTGTTGTTTTAAAGATTTATTCTATGTATGTGAGTACACTGTAGTTGACTTCAGACACCAAAAGGGACATCGGGTTTTATTACAGATGGTTTGAGCCACCATTTGCTCCCTGGGAATTGAACTCCGGACCTCTGAAAGAGCAGTCAGTGCTCTTAGCTGCTGAGCCATCTCTCCAGCCCTCAAGACTTTCATTTTTTGAGATAAGATCTTAATATAATCCAGACTGACCTCCAATTCAGCTAAGGATGACTTTGATCCTCATGCTTCTACCCCTGGGGTGCAGAGATTACAGGCTTGTATCACCATAACAAGTTTATATGGTTCTGAGGATCAAGCCCAAGGCCGTGTGCATGCTAAGCAACTTCTCTCCTTAACTGAGCTTCCTCCCCAGCCAACTTTCAAAACCTATAATACTTTTCAAAGCTGGCTTCTTTTGTCCCATTCCCAACTCTCACCAGCAGTGCTGAGGAATTTCATTCTAAACATGTTTTTTTAAATACTGTTTTTTATTTAAACAAATAAGCAAACACTAAAGACCCAACAACTTTGCTAATTTATTTGACATAAATGTTTAGCAGTTTGTCTCTAGATTTTAATTTTTCCTTATTATATCATTCTATCTTAATTTAAAAATTCATTTGAACTTGTTTTTAATTTATCATCTAACAAATTGATTCAGATCTTTATCAGAGAAAAATGACAGTTAATAAAAAAAAGAATTCCTAACAAAGGAAAAAATAAGGTACATGTTATTATATATTATTGCTTTTTCTGAAGACATGTTAAAAGTAGACTTGGTAGAAATATGTCATAACTTACAAAAGTGTTTACCAAGTCTTATTTTCTTAGAACAGTTTCCATGAGACAGTATAGTTTGAACCCACAGGAAATATGTATTTTTAAAAAGGGCTGTTGAGTTCCATTTTTAAAAATGAAAATCTAGTTGGGGTGATGGTGTTGGGGGCCTAATAACCCGAGGCTTAGGCAGGGAAAAAAGAATGGTTTATTTAGACAATTTGAATCCTGTTGTTTTAAATAATAAATAAGCCAGATTCTTGAGTTCCATATCTTTTCACTGTGTTCTATAATTCGAGTCTTTGCATACTGACAGGCATTGTGTTGTCACACATGGTAAGCAGTCACCATCTTGCTAGACTTCTCATGACTACACCAAGAGTCTTCTTGGTTAGGAGAGTCTCCACTAGTGCTGGTGTTGGACAAGTAGGGACCCACTAAGCTCCTTTTATGAGATCCCTGCTGTATTTAAGTTCCCATTTCCCATCCTAGGACACTGTGCTCTAGTGACACTTGTTCTGGAAATGTATTAGTGAATTAAAAGAATCCCTGTGGCCTCTCTCATTCTCTCCTGTGTGTGTGTTAGTCAGTATTCATCTTAGAAACAGAAGTGTTTGAGGATACTGTTCCAAGTAATAAAATTATTTGGGGGTGCTAAATAATATAAAGTGGGGCTAGACCTTTGATGGGTAGAGTTATATCATGATGTGACTATATTAGTGTGTTGGCTAGTATTTATGTTTTGTTTATTTTAATATATAAGAAGATTGTAGACCAAAATAAGAGATAGTCATATTCCCTGAACAATGGAAGCCTTTTAGCAAATTTGGGAAATTGTCAGTTGCTATTTAAACCAAAGGATCATACTTGGCAAGGAAGAGATGGCCTCTCCACTTACCCCCTCAACCCTTACCATTTGCAGCAGGCAGGAGAGCTGGCCCTGCCCCTTGCCAGCTCTGGCATTTGGTGAGCTAGCTGGAGCAGTGCTGGAGAGCTTGATCATCTTAATGGTGTGGGTACAGGAACGCTGGCAGGCTGACCAACTCAGCCACCACCCAAACCCAGATCTAGGTCTTTGAATTGGTCCACCCAACTTTTATGAACCCAAAGCTGCAGGATCCCCATGACACAGGGCAACAACAGGCTATCCAAAAGGAGTCTCAGTGAGGATCTGATATACATAGTGTAGCAGAAGCCAGAGGCTCAAACCAGACCAATAACTCATTGAACGAACATCTGTAAGTGAAGGATGCACTATGGGACACACTATGACATACTACAGCTTCCACAACGAGCTGTATTTTGGTGTGTGTGTGTGTGTGTGTGTGTGTGTGTGTGTGTGTTTTCTTTTCCAACCTGGGGGTGGGGTGGGGTTAGGTTGCAAGGAAGATGAGTGTGATTGGGGTGCATGATATGAAATTCATAAAGAATCAATAAAAACTCTCCTTGACTATTAGTATAATGTTTAAACTTTCTCTTATATTTATTTTCTTTTGTATATTAGTATCTTGCCCGTATGGATGTTATGTATGCATGCATACATGCAGTGCATGCTAGCTACATGTATGCCAGGTTCTGTTGAGGTCAGAGGAGGGGCACGGATCCCATTGAACTGGAGTACAGGTGGTTGTGAACCATCATGTTGAATATGGGAACCAAAATCCAGGTCTTATACAAAGAGCAGTAAATAGAATTTACCTGATGAGCCATCTCTCAGCCAGTTCCCTTCCATACTTCCTTGTATGAGACAGGCTCTCACTATGTAGCCTTCAGACTACAGATCCACCTGCTTCTGCTACCTGGGTGCTGAGATTATAGGCATGCACCCCCACACTTGGCTGTCTAGTTATCAAAATGCATAGTAGTCATCAAAATCATGCTCATGAAGACTTTCCTGGACCAGTTTTAGGAGAAAGTCCAAATACAAATCTGTTCTAATACTATTCTCGGAACAAAACGAATCCAGTTACTGTTCACTGATTGGCTATATTTTGGAGAGAAATCCTTGAGGAATTCTGATGATTAATAACAAACATTGTAAGAGAAATTATAAGTTGATATTTAGGAGGCAAGGGATGCAGCTCAGAGGTTAGACCAGTTGTCTAGCGTACTGAAGGACCTGGTTTACTCTCCGACACCACTAAAAAACAACAGTGGTTTCTTCCCAAGGTACCCTTTATGCAT